>NC_022020.1:26442209-26446808 GCF_000317375.1 Microtus ochrogaster
CTAGAACTTTCCTGAGACTCAGAGGCGTAGAACACAGGGCTTTCTCCAAAGCCCACAGAAAGGAACTCACCATACTGACGCGACTTCAGAGTTCTGGCCTCTAGAACTGTCAGTGAAAAAATTCCTTCGCCTTTAAATCATGGTAATTTGTTATGGCAGCCCTGGGAAATGAACCCAGAGGCCTACCAGGAATGCACTGGGTGAGGGAAAAGGGGGAAGAATGATTCTGTCACAAAAAACCCAGCTGCAGTGGGGCTTGGAGCAGTGGGGGCATGCTGCAGAGAGTAGCGGAAAGCTCAGCTGATCGGGAAAGTTCCCTGGGAGGTGGGGAAGGAGAGCTACATGTTAGATCCTGCATGTTTGTGTGTATGTTTTACAGGGTTGTGTAATTATCTGAATGTGTGCCCATGCATGTACTTCCTGAAATTCCACTCTGCTTTTATGATATCTGGTTTAGTATGCTTCTGCATGGCTGATGTATGCCTTGACCTATGTGTGTGACTTGTATGCCAGGGCATTAATGTGGATAGTCTACAAGTCTGTGTATTGAATTCAAAGCAGTTAGAGGAAGGCTGGAGCAGGAGCAGCCCTGTTTCTCTGTTTACACTCTTGGGGAACACTGTTAATACGCCTGGCCAGAGTATGAGATGACAGGTAGAAGGCGGGGGCTGGCGCTGGGATGTACTTGTCCTGGTTCAAGAAGACAAGACAGGGCAGGGGGCTTGGGAGGGACAGAAGTGGTCTGTTCTTAGGCTTGAAATATGACCCAACAGTTAAATACATACAAAAGATCTCTTGCAAAAGGCCAGGGTTTCTATATGTGCTTGCAACAGCCTTCGATTCCAGTTCTAGAGGATCCAATGTCTTCTTCCTGCCTGGGAGTCTCTTAGAAGAGTCCCATTCTTTGGAGAAAGGTTACAGCTGAGGGCAGGAACCAGGGGAAGAACCACCCATCCCAGCCCCTACAGAAGATTACATATGTATATGTTGTTTTCCCCCCTGGGGACATCTCAAGCAGAGATTTTTATGAAATCTAAGAACCACTTCTCTGTTCCAGGCTGACATTGAGAGCTTGAGTGTGTGCATGGTGTGTGCAGGTGTGTGCAAGCATGCGGAACTTCCAACCTGCTTCCTCTTCGAGAATATGGTTAGCTCAGGATGTCAAGTGCAGCCCCAGGCCCTGCCAGCTGCCGCCATGGTCAGATTGCAGGGGGCTGTCCTTGATGAGGCCAGTAGAACAGACAGAGCCTGTGGTAAGGACAGGAAGAGAGGCGGAGGCTGCTGCTTTGAGGCTTGGAGCTCTCTAGGATCAGTCTTTGACGACCCTTAGACTGAGATAGTTCCAGGCAGGAGCAAGCCTTGAATGTGGAGTTGGGGTGGACAGGTAGGATGATGAGAGGGGCGTGCACACAGGCTGTGAGGGAAGAGTTAGGACATTTCAGGACCTTGGCCAGTGTCCTTGGGTTCCTAGGGTGCCAAAGGTTGTCTGCCAGTTTCCAGATACCTGGTCTGTGGCAGGCCTCTGGGTCCAGTGGAGATGCTGAGGGCAGGGAGAGATACTACTAAAATTTGAGACTTACCCGGGTACTTCATTAGGGTTATAGAAACTCTTTAGAAGCTGGATGTGGAAAAGAGTCCCTCATAAGTCCCCCAAGAATGAGGAAACAGGGCCTTCTGGGGCTCGGATCTGGGAAGGAAGAAGAGCATGCTGAGGCTGTGTTTCTTTGCCCCCCTGTGTCACGCACAGGGCCAAGCATTTAGCACTTCCCACCCCAGATAACCAAACTCTATTGTTCCTTTGGGGAGCAGTCAGGAGCAGAGGCATTTCTGTAGCTATTCAAGAAGCCTCTCCCATGTCCTTTCTTGATGCCGCCTGCCGCTTTCCTGTGCCTGGCTGCCGCCGCCCACGCCTTGCCCTTTGCAGCCCCCATTGCAACTGGCAAGACTTCACTGCCACCACTGCGGGGATGCTCCTCTGCCCCCCGACCCCGTGGCTCTCTTCCTTCCAAAGAACTTTTTAAGAGCAATTAATCAACCTTATCACATCCTTTCTATGGAGTCCCACACAAGGAGGGATGTAGAAAAAGCATCCTGCTCCTAGAAGCCAGTCATGTGGATATGCAGACACCCAGGCAGCTGGTTGACAGATTCTTCCCTGGGCACGGCCGCCTCTTCCAACTTTGGAATTGGCTGCAGTATGACCCTGACCCAGGAGGAAAAAGTGGGGAACACCTACTGGCTCTTAGCCTTGCCCATGTTTCCTCCCTCCCTCTCCCATCCGCTCCCTTCAGTTATTTCAAGCTCATTCTCCCAATCCTTCCCTAGGCAACTTCTTGGGTCAAGGGTCATGTGCAAAGCGTTTGGAGATGAATACCCATGAGTGTGGAGAAGTATGACCTCTGTGAATGACAGCCTTTCCCTTGCACACGGGACCCACCTTTTTGCAGCAGCCAATGACATGGATAAAGAGTGTGTCCGAATGCAAATGTGTCCAGTCAATTCAGCAGCACACGGTCCTTCGAGCAATCTACAATCTAGTCTAGGCTCTGGAGTTTTGATTTCCAGAGAGTAGCACATCAAATAATGGGGCCCCGGGCGAGAGGAATCTTAGGGCCACCTTAGCTGCTCCTGATGCCAGTAGATGGAGCCCCACCACCACTCTGTTCTAGGATCCCAGCTGGGTCCGGGGATGTCCCGAGTGAGTGATGTGGGAGCTAGGGAGAAGTAGGGCCTAGGCTGGAACCTAGTGAAAGAAGACCAGGTCAAAATGAGACACTGACTATACACCAGCAGATGACAGGCCCTGCCTTAGTTACGCTATAAAAACAAACTCATATTTATCCACATGCTCTTTCCTTAAAATAAGCATTTATTTTTTATTTAATATGTGTGGTGTTGTTCGTGGAAGCCAGAAGAGATAGTTGGAGTTCCAGTCAGTTGTGAGCCACCTGCTGAGGGTGCTGGGAACTGAACTCAGGTTCCCTGGAAGAGCAGCAAGCATTCCTAACCACAGAGCCATCTTTCCACCCCCCACACACACCCTCCCAGCCCCAAAAGTTCTTTTTTTTAAAAAAAAAAATACTTATTATGTATACAATATTCTGTTTGTGTGTACGCCTGCAGGCCAGAAGAGGACACCAGACCTCATTACAGATGGTTGTGAGCCACCATGTGGTTGCTGGGATTTGAACTCAGGACCTTTGGAGGAGCAGGCAATGCTCTTAACCTCTGAGCCATCTCTCCAGCCCACCCCAAAAGTTCTTAAGGGAACTAAAGTTTAACATAATGAAGCTTACACGGTGAAGAAGCCAAAAAGCCAGTCCCAAACCAAATTGTGGAGGCTTTTGTCGCCATTGTTTTGTTTTTAATCTTTGCAAAAGTTTTAAATGTAAGTCAGAGTGCTTACATCACTCACCCAGCTCCCCGGTGCCCTTAATAAGAATCCCTTTTCCTTTCCACTCAGCAAGCCCATGCATCTCTCTAACCTCAGCCCCTCCTACTCTACCACCTCTTCCGCAGGGCTGGCGCCTCCTTTCAGATCCAAAGCACACCTGTTCTCTTCCCAAGCCTCTTGCCCTCACTGCACTGCTGCTCTGGGCACTTTCCCTCCAAATCTCTACGGGGCAGCTTCTTATTTTTCAGGTCAAACGCTGCCTCCTCAGGGAGGCCCTTTCCCCACTGCCTCGGCACCACCAATGGCCTCCCTCCTTTCATCCCAATTTATTTTCTTCACAGCAATTAAAATTATTCATTCCTCACCTTAATCATCAGCTGTCTTGTAGCTAGAACAGAAGTTCCTTCAGGGAAGAAACCTTGTTTGTTCGCCACGGTACTCCCGGGGCCTGGTGCTTAATAATTGCTCAATAAATGTTTGATAAGTGAGTGGTCTCTGAAAACCTCCAGGGGCCTCAAGAGGGATAGGATGATGGGCGTGAGAAACAGGGTACAGAGAGAACTCCGCCAAAGGGTTGCAGAGCACACTGCAGCCTGATCACTGGGCAGCTGAGCTGTCTATCTGTCTACGAGATAGCCTGGCCTCCCTTGCTGAGTGGAGAATATATATATATATATACCTTTTGTCCTTTTGTTTGTTTGTTTGTTTTTGTTTTTCAAGACAGGGTTTCTCCAGGTAGCTTTGGTGCCTGTCCTGGAACTCACTCTATAGACCAGCTTGGCCTTGAAGTCATAGAAATCCACTGGCCTCTGCCTCCTAAGTGCTGGGATTACATCCACCACCCAGCCTGAATGGAGAATGTACGTGGACTCATTTCCTCAGACGTTGTGTGAAGTCAGGTGGAAGAGATGAAGTTACCTGGTGTTGCTGAATCAGAGATGAATGTCCTTGGGTGCCCTGGGTGTCCCCCCAACCTTTCCAGATTTGGGGTGAGGTTCAGGGAAGCTCTGGAGCCTGCGTTGCCTGCCCTCGGGGTTGCAGCAGGCATTGCCTGGAGGAGGGGGAGGCTGCTGTTGAAGGAACCTGATCTTTTCCTTTTGCTGACATTCTTAGAGTTGGCATTTACAACCTCAGGGTTCTATTCCGAGGAGGCCTTTTGCATTTGATGTAAATATTATGGTGATGAGAGGTGACACAGAGAAACC
>NC_022020.1:26449705-26452712 GCF_000317375.1 Microtus ochrogaster
GTGTGTGTGTGTGTGTGTGTGTGTGCAGGCAAAGCAGAGGATAGCAGGCAGGAATGGAGACTCCACAGCCTCCACTGATTAGAAGGGTTTTGAAATTGATAAATTACTTTGTATCAGGGCAAAATGATTTGACCAGATTTCAAATGTCTTAGAGAAGGGAAGCTTCTCTTGGGCCAAGTATTGATTGCATTTAATAGAGCTGGGACTTTCTCACTTAAAAACAACAAAATAAACATCTGGGAGAAGGCACTAATCTCTCTCCCTCCCTCTCTCTCTCCCTCCCTCTCTCTTTCCTCCCTGTCCCTCCCTCTCCCCTTGTCTGCCTCTCTCCCTCTCTTCTTTGCTTGCTTTCTCCCTTCTTCTTCTTAAGAACAGCAAAGAAAACAGACTCCCCAGCCTGGGGGCACTGCTGACGTTGAGCTGTGGAGCTCCTTTGGGGCAGATTGATGGTGGGGTTTGGGAGAAGAGGGGGCCTTGGGTTGGTCCCATTCTTCACAGATCGATTTTTGCCCAACAGGGACTGTCAGGGCCTTTGATAAATCACTAGACCAAGTGATGAATGCCCTGAGGCAGGATGGGGTGGGATGGGGGTAGGATGCTAGTCTGGGAGGCAGCCCAGGGAAGGGCAGGGGCAAGGAGAAAGGGCTGGTGGGTAGAGGGAAACAAGCAAAGTTAGCCCTAAATAAATCTGCAAGATACACGGATACCTTGTCTCTCAACGGGATTTGACCACGATCATTGGCTCAACGGCACTTCAAAATCCATTTTCAACCTGTCTCTCGTCTGTCTCTTGCTGTCTGTCTCACTGTCTGCCTCTTTATCTGACTTCCAAATGAACTCTGATGGTTTCTTCCCAGGAGAGGATTTGCCTGGGCTTCCTGAAAAACTGAGAAAATCTTAGGAAAGTGGGAGGCAAGGAGGGGTTTTGCAGTGACAGAGGTCAGGGAGGGCAGAATGGCACAGGGTGGTCTCCCTGCAGTGTGCAGGGTGTAGCTACAGCAAGGACTGACAGCAGCAGAGAGGGAGGGGCTGTGAGAATGCACATAGGAGCTTGTAGGACAGCTCTGACCAGGAACAGCCAGGTCTCCCTAAAGGGAAAGGCCAAGTGTGTGGCCTGCCTTGGAGATGACTCAGATCATAGATTACAGACTTGAATCTGCTCTCACTGACTTGGACATTTTGCTCTCTCAACTTCCCTATCTATAAGATGGAAAAATAGTACAACAATCCAGTATGACTCGTTATCCTAATTAGCATAAACCTGGGCCTAGCCTAGAGCAAGCACCGGTTGGTGAACATTAGCTAGGGAACCCCGCTCTTCTTCCTGGTGTAACAGTAAGGCAGATTCTGAAGTCACAGCTGCACAAAGCATGTCAGCCACTGTGGGGACTCCTAGCTCTGCCAGAGGGTGGAGAACGCTATCAGATTTTCCATCTATAGGCCCCTTTACGTCTGTTCTCTGCCCCACAGCGAGTGCTGGTGCATCATGGGCCTAGGGCTCTATTAGCTTCTCTGTAGTAGAAGTGACTGGAACACAGCCCTCCAAATACCCCCAGGGTCCCCAGCTGGACTCCCAGACCTTGGGCTTGGTGCCTCCTCACTGGCTGGACCCGAGACTCTGTCCATGGTGCTAACCCTCATCCCCTGCCTTTCCTCAGCCCTGCACTCCTGACCGCCAACTTCAACATCTCTAAAGACCTCCTCATCTCAGGGATGAATTCTGAGCTCACGTTCTGGACCACTGCCAGGAAAAAGGAAGCGGCGTTAGTTTAAAGCATCACACAAAGGGCCGCAGGTAATTATGTCTCTTTTAAGCTGCTAACAGGATTGGCCGTTTGATAAATGGGAGGATTTGAGGCTGTTTTGTCACTGACAAGCTGTTGTAAGATCATATTGGAAGCCGAAGACAGTTTATCTTCATGTGTGTGGTGGAGAGAGGGGAATTCTCCGTGGATTTTACACCCTCTTCAAATTAATGTGATTTCCTAGGCTGGTCCTGGGCACAGAGTGAGTGATCTTTATGACTTACCCCCTGATTAGATTACCTGGTTCAGCGGCCACCTCCAACCCCTCGGAGTGCCCTGGAGCTCACCAGGGCCCTCCCCCACCTCATCCCACCAGCTCTCCAGCACCTCATGCTTCCCCCGACCTCCCTACTCTCCTCTGCTAGCTCTACTCACAGACCCATTTGCTAAACAAGCCCACAGCTCAATTACTGTTGGCTGGCCTGAGAGAAGAGAGATCTGGTTTCTTTAGCTCCTCTGGAGGGAGTAGAGAAGAGGCAAGCATGGGAGTGGGAGGGAGGGGAGGAACCAGCAAAGGAGAGGAGAAAGGAGACAAAGAGAGAGTTGAAACAGAAAAACAAGCAGAGCCAGAAACAAGAGTTGACAAAAACAGTAGCAAAGGGAGAGGAATGGCTTTCTGTTTTATTTCTAGAACCTTCCTTAGAACCACAGGTACCAGCTTCCCTTTCCTAAAGCTGGAATTAGACAGGTCCCCAGGCATTTCTTACCAGATGAAGGCTTTCTGTCTTCACAACACATGCTACTGATATCCTGCTTAGTTCTTTATGTTTACGGTACGTAAGACCCCCATGAGAGCAGAGGTCACAGTTGCCATGTTCTTCCTAAAGCTCCCGCACACAGTAGGCTCTTGGTAAGCGGTTATGGACTGCGTGGTGAGGCAGGGGTTTGGGAAGGGGTGGCAAAGGGGTAGGACTGGCTTGGCATCCTGGCACAGACTTGAAGGCAAATGGAAGGCTGCCTGGTGTGGAGCTGGGTCCTTAAGGTCACCATGACTGGCTAGAATTTAAGAGACATTTCCGGTGAGCGAATGCTTCAGGAACTCTTTAGATAAAATTAGGCATCCTCTAAAACAAAACTTCTCAAGATGTGACCTGTGCAACACTTGTCCCTGAGTTCCCTGGAAGTCTACTTTTCTCTACACAATTCTAAAGTGGTGTCATGGGAAGCAGGTCAGCTGGAGGCTCCAGGCTTCTGCTGGAGTG
>NC_022020.1:26452944-26468378 GCF_000317375.1 Microtus ochrogaster
TGTGTGTGAGTGTGTGTCTGTGTGTGAGTGTGTGTGTGAGTGTGTGTGAGTGTGTGTGAGTGTGTGAGTGTGTGTCTGTGTGTGTGAGTGTGTGTGTCTGTGTGAGTGTGTGAGTGTGTGTGTGAGTGTGTCTCTGTGTGTGAGTGTGTGTGTGTGTGTGTGTTGTGTGCCTAGAATGCCTGCAATAGAATAGGGAAGCTAATGCCTATTATGTCTAGTCCAGTTCATTTTACAAACTTGAAGCAACTTACAGGTAAGCATTCAGAGATAAAGCTAGCATATGGGGGCAGTTCTTCTACCCTCCTCAAGACTTCTGAGGAAGAGGAGGACAGCAACAGATGCGGGAATAAGAGGATCCCTTCCTGCTCCAGGCAACTGAAGCTATGCAGCTGGTCAGCCATGCCTCATTTGCCAGACAAGCTGTACACCCACCCCATACCCTAGGCTAGGTTCCCTGCTTTGTCAGGGACCCCCCCCCACTCTATTGTCAGTAATCTGTGTTCTATTACTGATTGGATACTGTACCAGTACATCAGCTTCTCCCCCCCTTCTCACACACATACACACACATACACATACACACTCACACTCATACACTCACACACTCATACACACACTACAGCCCCATCATACCAGACACAGTCAGGGTCCTCACTAGACACTCAGCACATAGCAGTAGGTGCTCGAGAATGAAGGGCAGTTTGCCTGAGTCATGTTGCAGGCTGAATAGATCCATTCTGTGTTTCAGCCTAGACTGAGAAGTGTTGGGATTTGTGGAGGTGATATGGAAGGCAAGGTCTAGCTGGTTGGAAAAAAAAAAATAGCTCACCCAGCCGGAGAAAACCAAAGCATAATAGAGCTACCACCACCTTCCACCCAACCTACACTCCAGCAGCCCTGGCCTTACATAACACCTCAAATAATGCATGTCTGGGGTACCTTAGAAGCATCCATAGCTCTGCATGCAATATGTATTTCTTTGCACCACCTTAAATCACTTTAGTCTTCATGGACCTTTCTAGATCTCTGGCTCTGTATCTTTTGCTGTTAGCAAACTGAGCACTCTTCCACCAAACACGCACCTGGTATCTGTCTTCTTCTTTGGACTGAGAGCCTCATAATAGGACAGACTACATCTGAGTCTTGCCCACTGAGGGGTCTCTGGTCCTACTACCCACAGAGCAAGGCATGTAGCAGACTTTGAGATAGGAAGACGAAGGCTTAGACAAATCCATTTGTTTTGAGGAATAACTCCTGAACATCCATTCCCAAGGCCCTGAGGATGCATAGGCAGGCTAAAAAGTACTCTCTCTCCCTCACAGAGGCTTTAAACTTAGCGTGATATGCAAAGGTGTCAAATGATTGTATAATAATGCAAACATGCAAATTTGTATTGTAGGAAAGGGGCTGACTGGGCCAAGAATGGTCAAGCAAGCTGGGTTACCAGCCCTTCCTTAGAAGGTATGTCCTTAGAAGATGATATTACTCTGAAGTAGGAGAGTCTAGATGGAGCCAAGACAGAACAAAAAAGTGTTCTGGAGAGAGGTAACGTGATTTTCAAAGGCCCTGCATCAGGACAGGATATAACCTCTATAATGAAACAGAAGTCCAATATGAAATGTGTGAGGTCTCTGAGGGGGACTGGAAGCAGGCCTAAGCCAGACTGCCATGCAGGACCTTGTCAAATGAACCAAGCAATTTGTTTCCTCATCAGCAAGCCACAGATTTAAACGCTGAGGAGTTTAAACAGCAGAGGGCGTGGGCACCATCAGCAGTGAGAAGGAAGGATTGCATTTTGAAAAGGTCACTAGGGCTTCTGTGGAAGAAGGAGGAAGGCACTTGGGAGACCCACAGACCAGTCAGCTGGGTTTTAGCCGTTCAGACTTGGTCCCTCAAGGTAATGGCAGAGAGTAGTGGACACTGCGTGAGAGAATGTTTTCAATTAACACCACGGATGAGTCTGTAACAAAACCAGGACAAGTATCTATCCTTAACCTTTGCCCTTTCTTGTAGCCATTGACTTCCTTGTCAGTCAGGTAGGTCATCAAGGAGAAATGGTTTCCAGTCCTCCTCCAGACCCAGATGCACCCAGAAACATGCCCTGCTTTCGCGGGGGTGGGGGTTGGCGGTGTCCTACTCTGTGTTCTTCCAGCACCTTCTAGGCTGGACCCAGGCAGGGGGTGAGTTTCTTTCATCCCTGCAGGAGCTTTGCATGCTGGGAAATGTAGTTCTGGAGCAGGAAACTGGGCCCTCTCCTGGCTGTGAGTCTGGCAGGCAGCCTGGTTGCCATGGCAGCAGCTGGGCTAGAGCCACCGAACCATTTCATCCACAGTTCTACTGGCTCTGAGAGCTCCCAGCAAGAAAGCTTGGGCTCCAGGGAGGAGGGAGGGAAGAAGAAGGGAGAGGGAAGGAAGAAGAGGGAGGGAGGATCTTTGAGGCCTTCCCCAGAGGCCTAGGCTAAGCTTACCACTCCAGAGGGCTTGAGGATTGAGTAGAGAGAAGTCGCTGGCGCAGGCTCACAGCAGGAGTCAGAACGGTTGGGGCTGTTCGAGCCAGTCAGACCCTGTAGGTTCAGCTTTGTGAATGCAGAAGCCCTTAGCCGACCAGAGAAAGGAGGAAGCAGCCATCCTCCCCTGGGAAGCTCACCCTGAGTGGAAAGGCAAGAGAGTGCGAAAGCATTACTTAGGAAGGAAAAGCCCTGCCCATCTTTCCTCCAAAGCGTCCCTAGGACGCATCCCCTTCTCTCTGCCCGTTGGCCGCAGTTCTAGTCCGTTCTCTCTCCCCGGAGAAGGCTTTCTAAAGCACAAATCTGGCCCTGCCACCGCCCCCTCCCAAACACACACCCCTGCTTAAAATTCTTCAATGGCTCCCCTTTGCCCACGGCTGGACTAGGTCCAGGCCCTCTAGTACGATCATTCATGGCCTTTCTGATTCTGGCCTGCGGCTTGCTGTTCAACCATCCTCCTGCCTCCCCATCTGCTACGCCCTATCAAGGTTTTCTCCTTCACCCCTGTCTCGGCACACATGCTCCTCTCTGCATGATGTGTCCTTTCCTCCACGCCCCCACCTCAAAGCCCACCAAACTGAGCCAAAACAGCCCCTCCCCGTGCGGTTTCCCAAACTCTTCCAGCAGGGGAAGAATGAATGAATGGCCCGCTGCTCTGAGCTCCCAGAGCACTTTGTACTTCCCTCTAAAGCACTTATCACCCGTGTTGTGAGGATTGTCTCGGTGGCTGCCTCTTCCCTTCCCTCTCCTCTGCATCCGAGCCATCCCAGGGTCCCCAGAGCCCAGCACAGTATCTGGCACAAGGCAGGCCCTCAATAAATTGTGAGCGGGATTGAATTCAGTAAAGGAAGGCTTTTTGGGCCTTCGCCACACTCCCACTCTGCGTTCCTGGCCCTCTCCTCTCCCAGTTTCTCCCTGGGGGGCCCTGAGTACTTGAGCATGGTGTACCGAGGAGCAGGAGCAGCGGAGCAGCCCCCCGCCCCCCAGGAGCAGCGCCCGGAAGAGGAGCAGCGCCCAGAGAAGGAGCAGCGCACTGCAGTTGACTGACTAGTGGACCTTGTGAAGAGATGGTCTGTTCTGTTCTGGGCGGGGGTGTCCCAGGCACCTGCCTGTGGAGACTGTAAGACTCTTCGCGTCACTGTAAGTTTGCACCAAGTCACGCCCAGGTCTCCAGAGACAAGGTGCCTATATCGCCTCCGGAGCCATGACTTATGAGCCCAGCTCCAGGATCCGAGAAAACCAATTAGGCTTTTGCATTTCTCCACCTGGAGGCAGAATAATTCCAGGAAAGTCCTTCCTTCTGGGCAGAGGCTCGGTCTGCCTGGGCCTCAGCCTGGTCCTCACCCATCCAGGCTTCCCTGCTGCATCTATGACCTGTTCCTGCGCAGGGAGGAAGGGTTTAATTCTACCGTATTACATCCAGGAGGCCCTTTCTAGGTTGCCATCCTTCCTAAACCTCACATCCTCATTATAATAAGAGGGCTTTGTTTATTTGTTTGTTTTAAAGCCCCTGCTTGTCTGCCGCATCCATTCATTTACATATGAATTCACTTGTTGGTTGATAGTCTCTCTCTCTCTCTCTCTCTCTCTCTCTCTCTCTCTCTCTCTCTAAATCTTTAAAGATCTATTAGGTGTCTTCTTGGGTGGAGCTGTAGTGATGACAAAGTGATTCAGAAACACTGTCTCTACTCTCAGGAAGCTTTGGTCTGAGGATTACCCTCAAATGCTTTGAAGAGGAAGTATGACTGTTAAGTGCAGTGACTGGCCCGATTTGAGATGTCAGTGGTTTTTTTGCTCATTGGCTATTGGCTGTGGCCCTGTGGTGTGGCAGGTGTGTGTGTGTGGGGGGGGGATGAAGATAGGGATGGGCCCTATGTTTCCCTCCTAGCCACAGTGGAAGTGGAGAGAGGCCCCAGACACTAGATTCTACAGTGCTGATAGGGCCGGGAGAGAGGGGTTGTGAAGAGCTGAAGCAGGAGGCCAGGCTCTTTGGGACCTTCGGGAAGGTTCTCTAAAATGGGAAAACTGGTCCTTTCCGCCCTGTAGCAGAAAATGCGAATGGGCGGGGCTTTGGCAAGACTGACTTGGCGGAGACCAGGAACAGCCTTCCCTGGTTATGGAGAGGGATAGTGAATTACGTGTTCCTCCTGGGAGAGGGGAGGGCTTCAGCTTCACAGCCAGGAGGAAGCCATGGCTCCCAGAGCTCTTGGAGGCTGTGGTGTGTTACCTCTGCAGCTCAGGTGTGAGTCCTGTAAGGGGTTGAGGAGCGAGCAGGCACTGGTGCAATAGCTGCCTCAGGTTCTTCTCTTCCTGCCCCTTCTGCAAGCTAGGCCCATAGCCTGAATGACATCCTCAAATCCTGTTGTTCCCATGACTCCAGAAGCCTGGGGCTTGGGGGAAGATAAGTTTAGCATAGGGACTAGGGTTTGGGGGAGATCCGAGATGCTAGGGAGCAGAGAATGATACTGCTGTAGAGAGATCCTTGATGCCTCTGGAGACGATGGCAACCTTGCTCTGTAAGTTTTGGATCTCAGTTCCCCTAGTTATAAAATCTGCTAAATGTTGGCCATTTCTGCGAAAATCCCCAGGGTTCTTTGGTTTCTCTTTCTTCTGCAGTTGGAACGGGTGGCGTACCAAGAGGCTACAGAGAATGCTGCCTCCACCCTCTGCCAAGGGACTCAAATCAGCATTTGTTGACATTTCTCGAGACACTCTTAGTGCTGGTGACATTTCAGAGACCTGCTCTCTGACAGGGCTGGAGGATGAAAACCTGACCCTGAAGCCTTTGCTCCAGACCCAGACCCACTGGAACAAACCTAGCCTTTCCTCCAGCACCTCCAACCAGTGTGGAGATACCCAGAGGGCTCTGCAGCCATCTTGGAAATGCTGAGCGGATTAAGACTGAAGCAGGAGTAGGCTCAGCCCTTTCCTTACCAAGCTTCCACATCTGCCTCTGTGGGATGGAACCCACCATCCTTGCTGTCTTCAGAACAGGGTTGTAAACCCATAGTGGTGAGAAAAGGAAAGTGCTCCATCAACTATGTGCTGTGGTCCGAGTGTGAAGTTCAGATGGAGGCATTAGGGCTGGAGTAGGGGTACAGGATCAGCAGGTGCACAGGCTGGAGGAACCAGCCAGATTCTGGGAATTTCATACATTGTAGAGAGTCACTCGGTGGGCAGATGTAGACCGCCTTGGCGGGTTACTCAGTCTAGGGGTGTAACCCGCATGGCAGGGTCAGTAATTCCAGGGTCCCAGAGAGGCGCTATCTGGAAGATATGGGCGGGAAAAGAGGAAGGAGGCCAAGCGGGGTTCTTGTCAAAGCCTCCGTTTATTAGAGTATGGTTACAGCTTATATAGGATAAGGAATTGGGGGGGGCACAGGGGCCTGGGCTCTTGCTGCGTGGTTCACGTTGGTCACAGGCCAGGAGGTTATGAAAGGGATTTGATTCCTTGGCCAGGGAGTCACGAGTTGACACATCTAGTTCTCTAGATAATTGGAGTGTGGGGTGGGTTCCGCTAACAGATAGCTCTCTATTAACAGACAATTGGGTGTGGGGTAGGCTCTGTCAATAGAACAGTTCTCAATACAATTGGGGGTGTGGAGTTCTCTGCAGACTCCCCAGGGCGATGGTTCCTGTAATAATTTGGGGGGGGGGGGAAACGGCTCCTGACAGGCAGAGGTCAGGCAGAGGGAATTACAGGGTTCTCTGATGCTCTTGTTGATGCTAACAGAGGGCAACAGAGCTGTGGACCACATCAGAACCTGCCCAGTCTCAGGCCAGACCACCCCAAGCATGCCCTATCTCGGGAACTAAGCAGGGTTAGATCTAGCTAACACACGGCGAGGGAAACCAGCCCATATCAGGAGGGAGAGCCAAGTTCACTCCCTAGTTTTGCTCTTTCATCTCAGGCTAGCTAAGAAGCCGACTTGAAAGGTCGGGTCGGGATGATGGCAAAGTGTCTAGATTTCGGAGTCAGCAGAACTAATCCTGGCTCTACTGCTCGCTAGCTGTGTGGCTTTAGGCAAGGACTTCACCTTTCAGAACACTGTCTTTCTCAGTTCTGAAGAAGGGTAGCGATGCTGCCTACCTGACAGGCTCATGGGGAGAATTAGACAGGATAATGTTTTAAATTTCTTAGCATGGACTGCCTTTTAACACATGCCGAGCTGCTTTGCCAGCCTCTGCCATTTGTGGCATCTGCTCCCACCCAGGAAGCAGGTTGGACCTCACCAAGAATCTTTCTCACCTCAGATGGGCTTCATCCATAAAGAGAAGAGCAGCCCCCAGCAGGTGTTTGTGCATTTGAATGGGTGCCAGGTACCAGATTTCCCCTCAGATTCCAAGTGTGCTGGTTATGTGAGACAGGTTTCCCACCCGAGTCTCAGTTTTTGCCTCTGTAAATACATAGACCAAGGACTGGGGTTAGGACTTGGAGGTTAAGAGTGTTTGTTGGTCTTTCAGAGGACCCAAGTTTGGTTCCCAGCACCCATATCAGGTGACTCACAACTGCCTATAGCTCCAGCTTCAGGGGATTTGATGCCCTCTTTTGGCCTCTGCAGTCACCTGTGCTCACATGCGCGCGCGCGCGTGCACACACACACACACACACACACACACACACAGACACTTATATAAAAATAAAACAATGGGTCTTAAATAAATATGAGAGTAACCAGTTAAGGATTATGGATTGGTGTTAATAGCTATTAAGTGAATTTCTGGTCAAGCAAACAAGTGTGTTTGGTGCCAAAGTAACCCACAAACATTATTTCATAGGAGGCAAGGAGAGCGTTATACACCAAGCCGTCTGCCTAGCACTTCTAGTGGCGAGAGAATAAGGTACCTGCCTCACGCAGCATGGCAACATGGAGTATCAGCATGCCCCCACATGTGTTCCAAAGGTTCCCTTAGAATTGCTTCAGCCTTTAGATCAATTTTCTAGTTTACGGGAAATGCTAGGAGAGTGTCATAAGCCGAATAACAGCACAAGGAAATAACCAGATAGCTGGGAGAAGGATGTGCAGAGGAAGGCCGATCTGGATGTTCTAATGGATAAATAGCCCAGGAAAATGGACTGCATCATGCTAAGCTATGTTCTGCACAGGATGATCAGGTACTGTTCCCACACTGGGCTCTAGCAAACCAACTAAAAAGGATTGGGAGGGCAGTCAGTTGGAGAAATCTGTATATGGGCTATGTACTACTATGTACTAAAAGAGAAGATATTTGCTGAAATGAAAAAGTGGAAATTGCTGGACAGGGACACACACACATACCTCTTGGTCAATTTTTCCCCCTCATTTTATAGGTATGGGTGTTTTGCCTGCATGCATATCTGTGCACTGCATGTATGCAGTGCCAGTGGAAACCAGAAGGGGGTGTGAAATAACCTGGAACTTAAGTTAGGGTCCATTGTGAGCCTCCCTGTGGGTGTTGATTATTGAACCGGGGTCCTCTGGGAGAGCTCTCCATCTCTCTAGCCCTTTGATCACATTTTGGGGGGAAAAAGTGATTTCTAAGTTTAAAAAAAAAATCAAGAATAGTTGGACATGGCAATACACACCTGCAATCCTAGAGCTTTTAGAAGACAGAAGCAGGAGGATTGCCACAAGTTTGAGGTCAGCCTGGTCTACAGAGTGGCTACCAGACTAGCCAACGCTACATGACAAGACCTTATTTCAAAAGCAAAAGAGAGGGGGCAGTGTGGGTGTGATGTTGATGGTGGTAGGACTATGACCAGTTTTTAATTTTCGTATTTTTTGCTTTCTGTACTCATCACACTTCCAGAATGTGCATGCATTGCTTCTATAATAAAACGCTATTTAATAAACAAAATGGAAACAGTAACAGCGTGTCCCTGCTGGTGCTGTGGTGGGGCAATGAGGTAATGATGAGGAATGCAGGCTTTGGCATAAGTGCATGCTGGGCAGTTCGGTGCCACTAAGCTCTCTGCTTTGTACTACCCTCAATCACCATTGCCTTGAGCTGGCTTATTGGGGATGCTGTCCCCAAGTCCTGAAGGACCTCAGAGACACCTTCCTCTCTCTGCGCCCCCAGGATGAGACCCTCAGTCAGGTCCCTTACAGTAAGCAGGTGGCAACCTTCTGCTAGTGACCCAGGAGCCTTGGTGATCTGGGTCAGAGGAAAGATCCATGTCCCCACTCCCCCAGGCTATGCTCCCCATTTGCTTTCTTTTTCATTTCTGAGAGAGAATCTGACTGTAGCTCAGGCTAGCCTGGAACTCACCATTTTCCTGTTTTAGTCTCCCCTGTGCCGGGATTATAAAACAACTTCCGGTTCTCTCACTCCCAACATCTTTTGACGTTAGCTTCCTTCTTCACCTTAAAACTCTGGAGCAGAGGTTGGGACTTCAAATATACACTGGGATTATGGCTAGCCCTACCCCAGGAGCTGGTTCTTAGTCTGGTCGGAGCCAACTTCCCAGATAAAGCTTCAAAATTAAGATCAGGCTGCAGCAGGATTATGTTATGGCTGAGGACTGCCCTGAATTGAAAATCAAACTTTAGACAGGTGCTCTGGTCCCAAGCTTGCTCTGTCCTGAACGCTGAAGCTGAGTCTGAGTGTAATCCTGCTTGAGGCCAAGGTTGCACCTGCCAGAGGATAGGAGTTGAGCTATTGCTTCACAGAGAAGCCAAGGAGGAGGCCGTGGGCGAGTGGACGGCGGGGCGGAGCTCGGGCGGCCATGCTGCGCCGGAGATGCAGAGATGCCTCCGGAGTCTCCAGGCTGCCCCGCGCTGCGGACTGAACCCCCTTATAGTGAGGGGAGCAGCGCCTTCCCGCGCCGACTCAGCGCTCGGGCACCCGCGGGGGGGAGGAAGGGCTTTGCCGGCAGCCGAGGAGCACTTGCCTCCCAGGGATCCCCCGCTCTATAGAGCGGCCTCCGGGCCCAGAGTGTGTGGTTTGTGCCCCATTACCCCAGCTCCACCCACCAGGAGCCCGCTGGGTTCTTTGCTCATTAGGCCGACATCCCTCTTTAATAAAAAATACATGAATAAATAAATAATAACAGCCATAACCGAGCGGGAAACCACTTTCCACTCTTCTTTCTGTTCTGTTTCCTCCTGTCCTTCCTTCCAACCGCAGCCCGGGGTCTCTCGGTAGAGCCGATTGTAAATCCTTCACTCCCAGCAGAGTGGCAGGCATTCCTGGGGACTGCGCCTGGGACCACTGAACTGGCTGGCTGCTCGTGTGCCAGGTTAAGCCAGAAGAGGGGCTTTTCTGGTTTGGGGATTTTTGTTTGTTTGTTGCTTTGTTTTTGCTTTTTTGGCACACTCAAGTCTTCAGGGGAAAAGATTCGAACACGCAGGGACAGGCATAGACTGGAAGCTGTTGTGAGAGGAACTGGAAAGCCGAGACAACACAGAGGGAGAGAGAGGAACTGGGCGGGAAGATTATCTTTCTTGGACAGAACGTCCAAAATCTTATTTTTCACATTGTCTCACAGTGTACTCTTTCTCTCCGTGCTTCTGTGTCTCACGCTCTTTCCGTCTCTGTTGTGTGAGTCTTCCTTTCCTGGAGATCATCTCTTTCCTAGTATCTGCCCCTCCAAGTTAGCAGAAACCTTTCCGGGTCTGCTCACGGTTCAGGACCATGGAGAGCGTCCTACGAGGCAGGTGCCCTCTCCCAAAGGAACCGCAGATCAAATGCAGGACTGCCTTAGAAAGCAAGGCACAGGCTGGGTGGAAGAAGGGTAGAGGTGGTGGTCATAGAGAAGAGTGTGGATGAAGGTCATTCCAGCTGGTCCTACTGGGATGTGTTTCCTTAACTGGAATTCAGAAATGTTGCTGGTCTTGGCCAAAGGGCTTTGGTTACCCGCTACCTACCAGGCGCGTGTGTGTGTGTGTGTGTGTGTGTGTGTGTGTGTGTGTGTGTGTGTGTGTGTGTGAATCACTATTGGAGGAGTGGGAAGCAAAAATCTGCCCATCCTGGGATATGTAGTTCTGGAGTGCAGCCCTTTTTAGGATACTAAACATAACCAAGCAAATCTTGGCACAGAGAACACCCATGACCCGTGGGTAGGTGTTGGGGAGGCTGTGGAGGCAATGTTGTACACACAACCCTAAATCTGAGGGTGTGCTCAAGAGTAGGAAGAGCAGGCAATAGGGACATGGTCTCTTAGGTCTGTTCATTCTGGCAGCTGCAGGCTAGAAGTGGGGGGTCAGCCAGGGCCTTCCCTGGCCCTAGCTCAGAACTAATGGGGCCCAGGAGCTTCCTCTTCCCCCAGCAGCTCCCTCTGGACAAAACCAGGAGCCAGATTTCAGGAGCACTCCAGATGTTCAGGGGAAATACAGGGAAGTGGAGCAGATGGGGCCTGGGATTCCAGCAGGGGCAGGGGAGGAGGGAGGCAGCTGGAGGCTGTGCTGGGGCATGTGTTAGAGACAAGGTTGGCACAGAGTGCCAGGGCATGTCCTACAGTGTGAGCCCAGGATGCTGAACTTGGTTAAAAATCAGGTAGAATCAGGTGGCCCCGGGAACCTTCCCTGGACCAGTCACTAAGGTCTGATCTGCCTCTAGTAGTGCCAGGGCCCAAAGAGTGTACCCTGTGTCAGAAGTGTGATAGAATACAAGTGAACATGACAGACCTGGCCCCTGCATCTGCACAGGGAGCTTAGTCTGTCTGCCAATCATTAGGCCTTTGATTTGGACCCTGGGAATACATCTGCCACTCAGTACCCAGGGTGGCCACTCCTTCTATGCTTGGGGTAAAAAGTTTTGCCCAGAGAAGGCCCACGTTTTCTCCTTCCTTTCTACCCCAGGAGACAACTCATTTTCCCATGCAGGGCCTTGATCCATGTCCATGCTCTTCCCTGTCCTGTGGTTCTCAGGAGGCTGTGGAGCCAGGATGTGGACACCTACAGTGAGACCCTAGAACTCTTATCATCCTGCCTCCAGCATGGACTTGAGGTCCAGAGGTTTTTTTCCTCCCCACCCCCACTTTGCTTCACCCAGCTTATTTTAGCTCCTTGTGCTCATACAGGTGTGAGAGAGGGGCCATGAGTCCACCTGGGTGATGAGTAAACTCAGGGGCATTGGAGCAAAATTGTGCATGGAAGACGTAGTTCTGTCCCGAGGTAGGATTGAAAGCTGTCTCTAAGGCTTTGGGGCAATTGGCCATCAGAAAGACGTGGAACCCTGGGCATGACTCTCCCCACCCACTGAATGAGAAGGTCTGAACAGGTTGATCTCCAAGGCCTCTTTGTTCCACCTCGCTCTGGAAATGGAATGGCGTGGGTCGGCTGTGTTGATGGTACCCCAGCTGAGGGCAAGGCAGGCATCAATCTCCCTCACTTTCTAGGCCTCCTAGGAGATCGAGATATCTGGCAGGGGTGGGGGATCTATAGATTATCAAGATGGCCTGGGGTAGAGAACAAAGTTAACTGGGCAGGCCAGCACCAGACAGGCAGAGCCAGGAGAGCAGAGCCAGGAGAGCAGAGCCAGGAGAGCAGAGCCAGGCGAGGAGAACAGAACGAGGCTCAAAGCTCTGGGGCTTTACAAATGGATTTTGCTAAAATGGAAATTTCCACCCATCCCTGAAATGGAGCCTAGCAGTATGGCCAGATCTGGTGAGGGCTGCAGCAACTGGGGACATAGGCTGGGACAGAAACCTCAAGCCAATCCATCTCTCCCCCAGCACCCTCCTTCTTCCTCTCCTCAGGGCCCCCGAAGAATCCTCACACCTTTTAGAAGCCTTCACACTGTTCCCCTGACCTCTGTGTGCCTCACACCTCCTCCTCCTCATCTTCAGGCTGCCTCTACCCCAAACAGCCCTCACACCTCTTCCTCCCTCCCACCCCCACCCCTGTCCCCCAAGACTGACCCGAGCAACTTCCCACTTCTACCTTTTCAGCCTTTTACCGACCTCTGCTCACTCTCCCCCCTCACATAGCCTCTCACACTCTCCCCTCAGCTCACCCCAACCCCATTCACACTGCACCCTCCTCACCCCGCTTTCTGGAATCCTCTGCTGCTCCCAACACTCTCACCCTCGTCTCCCTCCTCCTGCCACTCCATATGACGCTGCCTTCCCATCTTGAACCCTGTCTCCTACTCGCTTACTTATAACCTATTAATAGTTCTAAGGGGTTGCTTTTTGGAGACTAGGTCTTGGCCCTGAAGCCCAGGCTGGCCTTGAATTTGGAATCTTGCTACCTCAGACTACTGAGTGCATGGTGTTACAGGGGAGTGTTACAGGGGTGTGCTCCCACACCTGTATTCCTGGCTCCCACTGTCAAGTCTTTAGAGCTAAGTAGCTCCCGGAAAGGGAAGGGTTCTAGTATTGCATTCCTAACACACCCCTGACTCTTGGGTGAACCAGGAAATTGTCTAATGCCTCTGAGTTCATTCCCTTACCTGTACGTAGTGGAATTGACAACTTACCGCCCCTGAGGTGGGGCTACTGCGCAGACTTCCTGGTGCAACACTTGCCTAGCATGCAGGAGCCTTAATCAGGTCCATTTGCTGTTTTGTAATTAATTGATCCTTAGGGGGAGGGGAAGGATGGAGCTGATTATGCAAGCCCAGAGGGCCAGAGTGAAGGAAAACAGTGAACTGGCTCCTGGGAAATACAGATAGCCCAGAAGCCCAGACCTTAAAGAGACATATCCAGACACTAGCCCTGGGGCATTCCAGAGAATGAAGAACCCTTTCCTTCTCAGGCCACTGCTCAACACAGCCTCCCAAAAGCTAACCTAGGAGGAGCTGGAATTGGGGATGGAGCCTGGGACATTCCAGGCCCCTTGGTGGGCGTTGCTGGACTAAATACAGGAACCAAGAGAGCAGGCAGGAGAGGTGAGGAGTGGGTTGCCATAGGTTTCCTTGGGGATTTTTTTGCTCCAAGCATACAGCTTAAGGTCTAAGTAAAGATAGGGGACTAGCCAGCCCCTTATATGGGGTATTCTATCAGGAGACACGTTAGAACTTCAGGGCTCCAGGGAACAGGCTTCTACTCCTAGGTAGGGGGAGGGCAGAGTATGGAGACTGGGCAGGACCGAGCCTGGGGACTGCACAAATGGGATGGCAGTCAGAGCAGATCAAAACACTGCATTTAACCTGAGCAGGTAGGGCATTGAGGGGCACCTGGTAGGCCATGGGAGCAAGTGGGCACTGAGAGGCACCTGGTAGGCCATGGGAGCAGGTGAGGTATTTAAGGGCACCTGGTAGGCCATGGGAGCAGGTGTGGCATTGAGGGGCACCTGGTAGGCCATGGGAGTATGGAGGGGCATTGAGGAGTACTTGGTAGGCCATAGGGGTGTAGTATGGAGTCCACCTTCTTCTTCAGCTTCACTGAGACTTAGCAGGAGTTTTCTAATTCTTGCCTCAGGTGTTGGGTACCAATCTCAGAGCCTGGCCTGAGCTGGGCCAATGGGTGGAAAACCAGGTTGTTATAGGGGAAAGATAGGGCCACGGGTGAAAGGTGATAACATAAAGACAAGCGAATAGTCACTTGGAGAAGTAGCCTTGGGGTCTGGGGCCTGGGAGAAAGGACAAGTAGGGAGATGGGAAAAAGGGAAAGAATACATCCTCAGAATGGCCCAGGAACAGAAACCTGGAGAAAATTGGGACACTAGCCAGGCCGAAGAAGTCTGGGGGGCTTTGGTGGGTGAGTGGACCAAGGTGGACTGTGTCTCCAGTTACTGTCTGTGAGTGAGAATGAGCATTCTCGGGACTTGTGGGTATTGTTCATCAGAAACTGAGTTTATGCCTCTGAACACTCAGAGCTGTGGGGGAGGGGAAGGCAGGGGAGAGGAAGAGAAGGAAGTACCAGAAGATAGAATTACCTTCAAGTCTAATGCCTAGACTTCTCCAGGCTTGGCAGGTGGACTTACACAGACACTTTACAGAGCATTGTGGGATACTGGTTATCACTAGAGCCCAGAGGCTTGTCTCAGTTCCTCCAGCTCCATTTGCCTTTCCATAGGAAGAGAAAAGAGGAGCTGCATCCTTCGAAATGGGGGAGGGAGAGTGGGCTTTGACCAGGCCAAGCCTGCAGCCCCTTCATCCAGACTAAGCAGGTCCAAGCCAGAATCCTGATGCTACCACACTCTAGTCTATGTGGCTTTGGCACGGGGTTAAGAGCTCTAGTACCCTCATTTTGAAAGAAGGATAATAATAACCATAACAGCTACATTTGTGAGGCACGGTGCTCAGCACTCTACCCTTTCGAGATGCTGAGGACCAAACCTTGTTTATTCTCACTAGGCAGGCAAGCACTGTCATTAGCTACACCCCTACCTTTGGCTTTTTGTTTTATTTGTTTTTTGAGAAGAGGTCTTACTATGTGCAGGGAGACAGACAGGATCGCCATTGCAAGATGGCACCATATCCTGTCTTGTTGGTTATAAACAACCCCATATTTGGCTATGCCTTTGAGAGCTACGTGCCCCCCCCCACCGCTTCCCGCATGCGCTGTGGATAAGGGTCCCTGGGCCTATCTCGATGCAGTCTGGTGGTAGCTGATGGTGGCAGCCAATCACAGGGCGGCCCATGTGCCAATTCCCAATATAAGCAGCCGCCATTGTGTCCCCAGCTCGCTTGCTCTCTCTCTCTCTCTCTCTCTCTCTCTCTCTCTCTCTCGTCCCTCTCTAGCGCCTCTCTCCCCTCCCCCCGTCTCTCTCTCTCTAGCATCTCTCTCTCTCTCTCTCTAGTGTCTCTCTCGTGTCCCTCTCTAGCGCCTCTCGTCTCTCTCTCTCTCTCCTGCTCTCTCGTTTTCTGCCCCCCTTTGCTTTATGCTCTCCCTCAACCAAATGCACTCCAGTAAAGCGTGATCTGAGAAGAATCCTCGTGTGTGGTGGGTGTTTCTTCCTCGCCGGTCAAGAAGCCCGCCTCAACTATATAGCCCAGGTTACCTGGAACATGAGATCCTCCTGCCTCAGCCTTCTGAGTGCTGAGATTACAGATGTATGAA
>NC_022020.1:26468478-26472895 GCF_000317375.1 Microtus ochrogaster
TAGCCCAGGTTACCTGGAACATGAGATCCTCCTGCCTCAGCCTTCTGAGTGCTGAGATTACAGATGTATGAAACTAAATTCAGCCCTTAACCCTTTGTTACTGTCCTCACAGAACTTTATAACCCGGGGGTTTAGCAGGTGAGAAAACGGAAAGTCTGAAAGGTTAAGTGATTTCTTTTTCCTGTGGTTCAAGCATGATTAGTAAAAACTCAGGGTCAGAAATTGGGGTTCAACCTGAAGATCTGAAAAGCAAAACAGCCCACCACTGACTCTCATTTCAACCTCAGTCTGAAATGGCGATCCTGCCTCCAGGAATCTCAGAATGAAACTGTGTTGAGAGCTGTTTCCTCCTGTTTCATAATATTCTCTAGGGCTGGGATTAAAGGCATGCACCGCCCGATTTCTATGGCAACTAGTGTGGCTACTGGGATTAAGATGTATGTCACTGTGGTTACTGGGATTAAAGGTGCGTGTTACCATGACCTGGTCTGTCAGGCTGACCAGTGGGACTGTTTTACTCTCAGACCTTCAGGCAGGCTTTATTAAAATACAATTGAAATGCCACTACATGTGGTCACCTGGCAAATGGGAAGGTGGGGACTCCAGCCCCAGAGCCCTGGCCTTCACAGTGTCTGGTATCTTTGTCTCCGAGTCGCCGTGAGGGGTAAATGAGATAATGCACATAAAGAAGTCTTTAGCTACTGCCTGGCACACAGCAAGTGCTCGGGAACTAATGTTGTCATTACTTATTCATTGGCACGGGTGCTCCGGGTTTTTGGTTTATGGCTGGGCAGATAGCAGGGGGCTTGGGAAAGGATGGAGAAACTTCTTGAGGGTGGAGTAAGTAACACAACTGTAGGAAGGCTACAGGTGCAGGGGCCTGGGCGAGGAAAGGGTGAGCCGGTGAGGCAAGCAGAGCAGAGGAAACGGAAGTGAATGGCTGTGTATTTACTTAAAGATCACTCCTGTGATCTCACTGGCCAGACATCTGGTTCTCCTGGGCATCCCCAGGGAGTGGAAGTCAGACAGCATTACTTCAGCGGCTCTGATGCCATTCACCTCAGGTCTGCTTGAACTGGCTTGACAGCTTGAGGGATCAGGCCATTTCGCTACAAACTGAGGCGAAGCTCTAGGTCTGGCCCTGGAGCTTACTGGGAGTGGCAGTTCTTTCTGGATTGGTCATGCTCTGCTCAGAGCTGGAAAACACAGTCTGCCTCCCTGTCCAGGTCTGTCCTACTATGGAAGTCAGAGGCTGCAAGGCGTTGAGATGGTCACTGGGTGAATCCCCACACCTCTCCACTCCCTGACTACCTGGAGAAGCCCCTAGGGCGTCACTAGTTGAGAAAAGAGTATGATAATAATGGACAAGGAGGAGAGCTGCTGGGAGAGTTTTAGAGGATGTGGTTATCAGGTGAGACCCTCGCAGGGTTCAGCAGCCACAGGATGGCTCATTACTTCTTTTCTCAGGTGGGCATCCTGGGGAACCAAACAATTCCTTGAAACTCAGTGGGATAAGCCAGGTTAGGGCCAGACAGGGACTGCCTAGCTGAAGGGGAGGGCTGCAGACAGCCTTCTTTGCCCAGTCCTTGCCCAGCGTCTCCTCCGACAAACACAGGACAAGGACTACATGAATGTTAGTTGGTTAGAAGAGATACCAAGGGGGCTGGAGAGATGGCTCAGTGGTTAAGAGCATTGCCTGCTCTTCCAAAGGTCCTGAGTTCAATTCCCAGCAACCACATGGTGGCTCACAACCATCTGAAATGAGGTCTGGTGCCCTCTTCTGGCCTTCAGGCATACACGCAGAAAGAATATTGTATACATAATAAATAAATAAATATTTTTTTTTTTAAAAAAGAAGAGGTACCAAATTGCTCCTCTGTCCTGGGCCCTAAGCCTCGGTTCTGCCCATCGCAAAAACACCATAGTAATGGTTTTCATGACCCCTTCCCGTCTTGGGTCATGATTGTTCACTCAATCCGATTCGTTCATTCTCCTCTTCCTTCATTCAACAGACATCTCTAGGCACCTGCCTTGACTTGGCCCTGTCTTAGAACTCTTGAGACAATATTTCCTTCCCGTTTATTTTATTCCTATCAGCCACTGAACCTGTAGGTGTTTAGAGAGCTTTGTATGCCAAGCCTAGGTTAGGGAGGGGTGGGTCAGAGCAGTCCACCGCCTGGCCTCTGCTGGAATAACAAGAAACTCCTCTTGGAATAACAAGGAATCTTGGTTATTGAGACATCATTTGGGGCCTGTCTGCTACCCAGTCCAGCTTCCCTAGTTTTTCTAGTTTTATATCCTCAGCTTTCCACACACCCAGGACTTCATGAGATCTAGTAAATTCACGCTGGTCCTTGTTGTATGTGTCTTCATGTGAATCTATATGAGTGTTCATGTGCGTATTCATGCAAGTGTGTGTATGTTCATATGAATATATGTATTTGTGTGTGTATGAGTGAGTAAATGTTCCTGTGTGTGAGTGTTACTATATGTGAGCGTTCCTCTGTGTGTGTGTGTGAACCTTCCTGTGTAGGAGTGTGCCTGTGAGTATGTGTATATGTGTATGAGTGTTTCTGTGAGTGTGTGAGTGTTGCTGTGTGTGAGTGTTGCTGTGTGTGTGTGTGAGAGCCTTCCTGTGTGTGTGTTCCTATGAGTGTGAGTGTGTGAGTGTTTCTGTGTGTGAATGTGCCTGTGTGAGTACATGTGTGTGAGTGTTCCTGTGTGTGTATGTGTTCCTGTGAATGTGTGTGTACCTGTGAGTGTGCATATATGTGTGTGTGCCTGTGAGTGTGTGAGTATTCCTGAGTGTGTGTATCTGTGAGTGTATGTATATGTGTGCGAGTGTTCCTATGTATGAGTGTTCCTCTATGTGTGTGTGTGGGTGTGTGTGGGTGTGTGTACCTCAAGCAGGGACTGTCCAGAGGTGCATTCTCTCTGAGCAGCCCCCCAGCGGAGAGCAGGTGATTCCAGACTCCACCCTTAGGTCTTACTGCCAAGACCCAAAGTAGGCTGACAGTGGTTTCTGAGTCCCCGAGGGAGAACCTGTGGGAAGACCAGGAAGCAAGAGGGAGCAAAGGCAACAAGGCACCTCAGAGTGCATGACCTCACTACCAGCCCTGGTCCCTGGGGTTTCATTCCCTGTCTGGGCTTCTGGGCCCTTTTCCAACCCTGAAGGTGCCTGACCCAGCAGCCTTGTCCCACAGGCCCCATTTGCCTTGCAGAAGAGGCAGAAACAACCCCGGGAGGTTAGGTCTTTGTCTGCATTCGGTGGCCCTGCCTCTGCCTCTCCCCCAAAATGTTCTCTGAGGAAGTGGAGTCTAAGCAACAGCTGGCCCAGCAGAGGGAGGCTGTGAGCAGCAGGGGCATGTGGGGGGGGGGGACTGGGGGTTGGGTATCACGTGCCCAGAAATGGGGGGCCTGTGTCTGCACAGGCGCCCCCCCCCCAACACTGTCTGACAAAACGAAATGCGTCCTTGCCGTCTCTATTTTTAGTTGGAACTGGAAGGAAAGGAAATTCGGGGGCCAAGCCACCAGCCCTGGCTGCCGCTGCCAGCACCCACTCCACGTGGTGCGGGGGCACAGGAGGAGCCCCAAGTACCAGAGCCTTAGGGAGGCGGCACATTGCTCCCTCCCACCTGTCAACCCAGATACAGGAGCCTGATGGAGCCTGGAGTTGGGGGGACAAGCTCTGGGTCACCAAATGGGGAGGCAGCGCCTCCTTCCTGCCTGACCCCTAGGCCCCGCTGAAGGTGTCCTGCCAGAGAGAATGGTAGGGGAGGATAAGAACCCAGTTTGCTCTCCTGAAAACAGAAATTTCGTAGCTCTATTTGAGGGCTCTTTGGGTGGGGCCCCTGCTGCCTTCTACAGGCATAAACAGCTTAGAAGGAGTTGGGGCTGGCTCTTCCTCAACCGGAGAATTGAATCAATAATCCCCTCCAATCGTCAGCAACAGAGTTAGGGGCAGAAGGAGGAATGTTTCTGTGTCTCCACTAGGCAGAAAGTCAACCTGGCAGAAGCCCACAACTGTCACAGTCATGACTTCTGAGTTCAGAAAATGACAGTCCAGGAGGCAGTAGGGTACAGTGGTTAGAGCCTGGCCTCCACTCCGCAGACAGATAAGGGTCCAAACCTGACTCCACCGACTAGCTGTATGACCCTGAGGAGGTAAACAAACCTCTCTGAAGTTCTCTTTCCCTAATTGTAGACAAGCCACACCTTTCTTGTAGGGAGATTAAGTGTGAAAATGTGATAAAACTCAACTGCTAGCTAATGCAATTTAAAAAGCAGATCCAGAGGCTGGAGAATTGGACTCAACAGTTAAAACCTCCAGCTGCTTTTCCAGAGGATGTGGGTTCAATTCCCAGCACCCATGTGGCCACTAACAACTATTTTAGCTCCAGTCCCAGGGGCAGGTACA
>NC_022020.1:26473536-26474621 GCF_000317375.1 Microtus ochrogaster
AAAAAAAAGAAAGAAAGAAAAATGAGCCTGGTGGCTTCTCACTTCCTAGGAAGCTTGCTTCTCAGCTTCCCCATTTCCTTCTTGAGTGGTTACACTCAGCTTTGTGGTCCAGCTGAGACATCCACCCTAAGGCTATGAAGTGTAGCTTTCTTATTTATTTATTTTTGAAGTAGGGTCTCTGTGTAACCAGGCTGATGTCTAACTCAGGATCCTCTTGTCTCAGCCTCCCAGGTGCAGGGATTGATAGACATGTGCCACCATGCCCTTCTTCCTGTGAAGTCTAGTGAGCAATGATGAAGAGTGTGTAGAGTTGGACTGGGGGCAGGCTTGAAGACATCGGGGGAGGGCCCCTGCCTACTCCTTCCCAGGAGCTAGTATGGTCCATCAGCCAACATGTCAGCCAGCCAGCCGACAGAAACTGAGCTGCATCCCTCCACCAACCCGGGAGGCTGTTGCCATGGCAACTTCATATTTATCCACTTTAGCTCCTAATTAAGGGGAAAAGCATATAACATATTGGATGTCAAGGAGGCTTTGTGAGCCTCAATTTAGCGGCCGTGCCTGGATGTCAAACTCAAGCGTGATTGCTGTTAATCACCTCCCAAATTACCAAGACAGGTCACAATGGGAGAGGGCCCCCCAGTGGTGGGGCAGCAGGGCCCAGGGGAGATGAAGTAGGGGGCAGGAAGGGCGACCTCAGTCTCATGACCTGGGAGACTGTTGGGCAAATGCTGATCCGATTATAAGGTATGTGGGACAGTGGCCAGGTCTGTTTTCACTGACCCTATGTCAGAGAGCTTCACCCTACAGAGTCACAAATAAAGGTCCCTGCGCCGTAGACAGGAACTGGTCAACTGATGAACCAAGAGGCAAGAACGGACCATCTGGTATGGGAAGGAAGATGAAAAGATGACTGGGAATGGTTAGTGCAGGCTAACCTATCAGCGGGTGGGATGATGGCCACTACATGGCAGATGGGTAATCCAATAGGGGTCCGTTTAAGATGGACTGGCAGATGGGCTGGCCAATGGGGGTCCACTTAGGATGGACAGGCTGGGTGACTGCATTTATTTATTTATTTATTT
>NC_022020.1:26475642-26488720 GCF_000317375.1 Microtus ochrogaster
CACACACACACACACACACACACAATACCTGGACTGATTCTACTCTATGCTCACCACAGACCTCCTGAATAAGAATCAAGGGGTGTGGCCTTGTAACTGTTTTCAACACTCCCTGGAGTCTCTGAGACTCAGCAATGCCTGCGACTTACTACTCAGAACTGAGAGGCCCCTGCAGATCAGAGCTCGGAGTGGAGACAGACAAACCGTCCCCGTGCCTGACTTTTGCAGATAGTGCCCCAGGTTCTGCCTGAAAACTTGTCGCTGGAAAAAATTCACAACAAAAACATCTGAAGCCACTGTTAGTACTGATAACCCACCTAATGGATCAGCCAGGAAAAAGCATTTGAAAAATATCTATGACAAGGATGATGAGGATGAGGAAGAAGAGGAGACTGTGAACCAGGGCATCTCATGAATCATCTCTTTGACCATTGGGTAGGTCAACCCATTTATACCGATGAGAAAGTGTAGGTTCAGAGGGCATGTCAAAGGTCACAGAGCTCGTCCACGTGATTCAAACCTTGGTCATCTGAATCTGTAGCTAACATGACTTCCTCTTTCTGGTCATACAGTTCAGGAAACAGGGAACCCAGAGAGCTGCAGCGACTGTCTCCAAATCACACAGCAAACGGGTGGAAGCAGGAGACTAGAACTCCTCCTCTTCTTCCTCTTCCTCCTCTCCATTCTTCAGACTCGTTTTGCAGACAAAGATGGCCCAAAGGGAGCATTCTCAGGTCTGTACTTCCACTCTAGGTAGAGAAAGAGCAAGCCAAGTGATAGAGGGTGACACACAGGGAGAAGGAGCAACTTGGGACAAGGTGACCATGGTGGCTGTGGCAGCCTCACTGGCCTGGTAGGAGGAGTTGCGTGGCCTGGTTTCCACAGATGTGGGCTGCAGCCGCCCGCTGAATGGGAGGCTATTAAGGGAAACTGCTTTGCAAGGAGCTGAGCAGCCGGGTGCACAGACCATCGGGTGCTGAATGGGGGCTTTGTCTCTTTAGCCTCCAGCAGACGTCTGCTGCCTGGGTCTGTGTCTGGGAGGCTGGCTGGTCATGAGGCCAGAGGGTCATTCTGAGAAGGTTCTGTGGCCTCCACTTCCTTCATGTCCCTCTCCCCTGGGTGGCTCTGGGGGCCAGTCAGAGGGCACATGCTATAGTTTACTGAAAAGTCCTCGGGCCTCAGTTTTGTTGTTTGTGCAATGGAACTAGGAAAGCATCGTCTTATAACCTGGAGGCTGAGTCCAAAAGGAGCCTCACTTGTGCTGGGCGGTGGCTACAGTAGGTGTGCAGGGCCCGAGCCTTCCCCTTGATCTCGTTCCACCTGATTTATCTGAAAACTTATTTCAAGTCTCCCCACAGCAGACAGACAGCAGCTCATGATGACCGTCTCGTGTGAAGTGAGCCTGTGTGTGGAGAAAGATCAGCCCCGCAGGAAGAGCTGTGAAGAACACCCAGGTTCCAGGCTCCATTCCCCCATGACTTTGGCCACCCTCAAAGGCTGAAATACATGTGGCTGTCAGCACCACAAGGCTTTAAAGATACTGCATTCTTCATTTGAATGCCTCCCTTTGGACCCTTTGCCAAGCAGCTCTTCCCTGTGCTTTGGATGTTACAAGCTGCCTCCAAGAAACCACCCTTCAGACCTCGAGGCTCCCCTCCCCCGACAAGCACCCACCCCTCTCTTTGGGGCCTGAGGTTAGAGATGTATGGCCCATGGAACAGAGCTTGGCCCACAGTAACCCACATGGAGATGTCTGCCAGAGGAAGGAGTGAATGAGAAGTGAAGAAATGATTTGACTTCTTGGTTTAGGGGCGAAATAAAGGGGAATGTCTGGTTGGATGGAGAGAAAACCGAGGGGCTTCAGGAGAGACTGTGAGCATGCCAGGCTGGGGCCTCTCCCAGGTGAGGGACCGAGCCGACCTCCTCTCATGGGACCTGTCTTGAAGTTAGACTGTCATCATAGCTGGTGATTGCTGAGGACCTTCTGCATGTCAGCCGCCACGTTCAGCACGCCGTGTGTGTGTGTGTGTGTGTGTGTGTGTGTGTGTGTGTGTGTGTGTGTGTGCTGCTTCATTGAATCTTTCCCACTCCCCATACCAGGACTGGAACCCACAGCCTCAGGCATTCCAGGCAAGCACCCTCTTCCTGAGCACCATTGCTAGCCTCTTCCGTGCACTCCTAAAGCATCTCTGTGAAAACAGGTGCCATAATGGCCTTCAGTGTGTAGAGCAGAACTGAAGACCCTGCACCCAAGGCCACATAGTCAGCGATGGTAGAGGCACAGGTAGGGTTAGCACTCCAACCCCTGTGTCTATAGGGTAGAGCTGAAGTCATCCCTCCACCTCCCAGGAAACGGAAATTGATGAGAGATGAAGCTGGCTAAAGCTCAGCCATTCAGTCAACTTCTGGTGAGCAACCAGAGCGCCAGGCTCGGCAGGGAACGCAGAGTTGGCAGGTAGCCCAACCAGCCAACTCTCCATCTGAGCAGACAGACAGACCGACTGACCTCAGGAAGGGGGTTGGATGATGACAGCACACTGTGTGTTGGGGGTGAGGGGGCTGTGTCAACCCATGCGGTGGCAGCAGGTGGCTTTTGTTCTTGAGGATGGACAGCGGTGAGCTCTGGGTGCAGAGCTGATTGTAGAGAAGCTGTTTGAAGCCTTTGCTAGAGACTTCATTGTGCACCGCTTGCTGAGCTCAGCCCCGTGGCTCCTTGGCACTCCAGGCACCAACAGGGCCAACTTCTTTGCCATCTCCAGAGAGGAAGTTTCCCTGCTTCTCGGGGCTTGGCAGAGCACTCCACAGCAGGCACTCTCTCCCCCACCCCCAGCCATGGGATGCCAAGCATGCAGTAGTCTTCTCCTGATGAATGCCAACAACATCCTTTTAGCAAGGCAGAGCCCCTGGGTCTGGCCTGCTGGAGACCCTAGCGGCTGCAGCCTCTGATTGTCCGCTGTGCTGGAAGCACAGGCCCATTAGGCTTGGCCTCTGCCATGTGGAAATAACCCACGGAGAGGCGAGGAGCACCGTGGTGGGATGTCTTAGCCAAGGGCTGATTTCTCGCCATTCCGCAGGAAAAGCATAGCCTCTCAGCTCCGTCCTGGCAGCTGGACGCCTGTCACATGCCTCTTGCCCAAGCCCTGGTTGTTAAGATGCTAGGCACAGTGGGAGAGACCCAGGCTTGACTGTGAAGAGCCGGGAACTCGAGCATTCTCATCAACAGGAGGCACCATCCTGAGGCCTTGACTTTACATGGCGGGCTGCAAACATGCATCCAGCCTCGCTCAGCCGCCACAGAACCAAGGCAGATGCTGGCTGCAGCGCTAAGATGAGGGGCTGTTGCAGCGAGGAGGTCAAACTGGGGTTGGAGAAAGAACTGGATCAGATGAGAAATGAGGACTGGGCGTGGGGTCAAGGGCACGGCTAGGGATCAGTTGAGATGAAATATGTATGGAGATACTGGAGGTGTGCCTTGGCAGTAGAACACATCTTCAGTAAGCAGAAGATGCTGAGTTCAATTGACAGATGGCAAAAGGTTTATACATATATGTATATACACACATAAAGGTCTACACATATATTGGCACTGAGGTGGGAAATGGTGTTGGGATTATTGCTGTTAGCTATGGATTTGAAGGTGAATCCATCTTGATTTTAAAATCACGGGTGGGATTAGGGATTAAAGCTGAAATTGTAGTTATAACAAAGGTTGTATATAGGGCTAGAGATGCAGAGAGTATCAAGCTGGTTGTGGTAAGGTTGCAGGCCTGCTGTTAGCACAAAGTCAGGTTTGATTGGATTCAGAATTGGGCCTGAGAGTGATTGGGAAATGGTAGGAGTTTTCTTTTTTTTTAAATTTATTTATTTATTATGTGTACAACATTCTGCTTCCCACACACCAGAAGAGGGTGCCAGATCTCATAGATGGTTGTGAGCCATCATGTGGTTGCTGGGAATTGAACTCAGGACCTCTGGAAGAGCAGTCAGTGCTCTTAACCTCCGAGCCATCTCTCCAGCCCGGTAGGAGTTTTCTTGTCATCTACCAAGGTGAACACTTTCTCAGCAGGTGAAAAACGCAAAACAAGACCACAGGGATCCTCTCAAGAGTCCTCACCCACTCCCCGCCATCACTGCTTGCCTTCCCATCCCTACCCCATCCAGCTCAGATTCCATCTCCAGGCAAAGTCTGGGTTCAGAGGTTGTTTCCTTACTGCCCTCAGCAGAACTGTTTGGGCTCTGGGCTGTGCCTTTTCTAGCCAGCTGCATTATGTAGTGTCCTCCAGGGAGGAGCAGAGTGGGAACCAAGACGTGCTGGGTAGGGTCCCTCTGCTGTGCTTCATCCTAGGGGTGAGTGGGGACACGGGTGCATGACGTCCACCCTCTTCCTGCCCCCTTACCACTGTCCTGACCTCTTGCCATCATTCTGCAGAGGCTCCAGTCCCTGCCTGCCCCTTCTCGCTTCTCAGGGTGACAACCTGACATCCTCCCGCACTCAGTGCTGGGGTCAGGCTTTTAAAGCTGTCATTGGGAAGACTGTGGCCCCTCTCCCCCCTCCCCTGCTCCTCCGCCTGAGTGTCCCTTCATGCGGAAGCGTGCATCAGGGCATGAAGCAGAGGACGACAGTGCCACTCTGATGCCTTTTAATGCAGGCAATTAGTGGCTGAATAAAACAGAGAATAAAATACAGAATAAGCACCTCTGCTTGCTCTTGGCACAGCCTCACTGAAGACTGCAGGATGAGGGACTTGGCACTGGTGGGGGCACAGGGAATGGTGGCCCTGCTCCTGGCCAGGGGCCCTTTGCTGGGCCCATGCTACAGATAATGGAGAGTTAAATTTTCTCTGTAGGCTTCTCGTCTCTCCAGAGTTGGGGATGTTTAATCTATCTGGGTTTCTATATAACAAAATACTACAAGATGGGTGGCTTTAAAGTCAAAGAGACTTAGTTCTCACACTCCGTGATTAAGACACGAGCAGATTTGATGGCGAGAGGGCCAGCTTCCTCCTTGGAAGACCTCTGGCTGTCACCACATAGGAAAGGGGCAAAGGAGTTTCCTATATCCAGTTTACAAAGATACAGATCTCATTTGTGAGTCTTCAGGGACCTAAGGACCTTCCTTGGGCCTTGCCTCCTAAGACTTAAGGATTGCTTCAGCATATGAATTTGGGGTAGCGTAAATACTCGGGCCATCGCCAGGGAACACAGAGAGGCTGTGGGGGATCTTCAGGAATCTGGGAGACAGACCTACAGAACAGTACCAAGCAGAGGGCAGTGGCCTTGGTATGTGACAGACTTGGGTTAGCACCTTGGTTAGTCATCGCGTTTGGTCTCCTTTCTACTGCTATGACAACACACCCCAAATAGGAACTTAGAAGAGAGATGATTTTGCCTGTGGTTTCAGTCTGTAGTCACTCATTACTTTGGACACCATAGTGAGAGAAGACGTGAGAAGGAGAAGGAAAACAAGGAGAAGAGGGAGAGATTCCATTATCCCCAGGTCCCATTTATTCCATGATCATACTTCCTTCCACTGAGCCCTGCCTTCTAAAGAGTCACTCCTGTCTCAGGCCAAAGGCTGAGATGTGACGATTCCCTGCTTTTCAATAGTGCCCCAGGCTGACAGCCAAGCCTGTAACCTGTGGCCATTGGGAGGCATTCGAGATCCCAACCAATAACAGCCACTCACCACCAGCTGCCTGACTTGGGTGGCTGCCTCCTCTGTAAAAGGGAAACAGTCAACAGTGCCGCCCTCTGAGTGACGTCATATTTAAATGAGGTACTTGGTGATCCACACCCCAGATGAGGACCCCCAGGAAGGAATGAGGCCGAGGTATGCAGGCCTGGGAGGCTGTGCTGGGAAATCCTGGAGTGGTTAGGGGCTAGGTCACGGACATGGAGGCACCAGGGAAGCTGAGCCTACCTGCCCCCTGGGCTCAGGATTCTTTCTGCTTCCTTCAGTGATGCATGCTCCTCTCTGGTGTCCCAAAGAGAAACAGGTGGTCAGGCTAGCTCCTAAAGGATGCCAGAGAAAGAACAGAGACCTAATGAGCCCAGGGGCATGTTTCCCATCTGTTTTCCCCTTTGTCACCCTCTGCTGGGATGCCAGGCAGAGATACCCTCACTCCTTGGACGACTATCTTGAGGCTCCTAAATCCTAAAATCATGGAAGCTGAGAGCATCCTCACAGACCTCGGCTTTGCTGTTTTCCTGCTAATCTGCGAGTCCCTCCCACACTGTTCCCAATATGAGAAGGGCCCATGAGGGTGCTTCTCAGGGGACGGGGCTGTCTCATGAAGCAGCTACACAGATCACAGCTGGGGAACAGAAAAGGGCAGGTACTTGGCTCCTGCTCCCAGAAGGACCCCCATCCTCTCTCTAGCTCAGCCCCTGTCTTTAAATAAAAGCAATGACATCATCCTTGTGCTCAGTGGCTGAGCCAAAAAGAGGTGATTTGAGATACTGTGGAGGAAAAACAAAAGGAGCTTGGGGTGGAAAGGCTTTGGCCAGAGGAAGGACAAACTCCCAGTCCCCTTCGGTGCTCTTGTATGTATCTCTGGAGTCCACCCACGCGTGTGTTGGTGAGTGAGAGGGAAAACTGCTGAGTCACAAATGGTAGAGCAAGGATGGAGCTCCCCAGGGCTTCTGGGAAAGCAGAGGCTCACACACAGCAAGGCAGAGTCCAAGGGATCAGGACAAGCTTCCTAGTGGGTATGTATGTCCGTTCCCTCTTCTATAAAATGGACGGGAGACACAGAACTGGGCTTGGAGGTGAAGGCCTGGCTACTTGAGAGGCTAAAGCAGGAGAGAATACAAGACTACTGAGTGACACCCTATCTCGAAACAAAAGTTTCAAGAATGCTAAGAATATAGCTTAGTGCTTACAGTGTTCAATGGCATTCCAGAGATGCTGGGTTCAGTCACCAGGACCATGTTTGTATAAACCTCCACACACCCAAAGAAGGGAGCGACAACCTTATTGGCCTTGCAAGCACTTTGTGTGAAGGCCTGGGACATAATGGCAGCAAGTTTCCGGTTCCTAGGAAGGCTCTAGTCAGTGGTGACCACTGGGCGTGTAAATTGGCAAAACAACAATCATGAGCTGTGGGACTGGCACTCTGGGACCTGCTCTACAAGGGGCAATGCACTGTGCAATAAACTGTCCCCATTTGCACTCCAAGAGTCCTCCACCCCGTCACCTTTTGGCAGGGCTTCCCTTGGTCCACTTGCCCTCCCTCCCTGCCGTGGTCCAGGTCTTATGGTCATAGCCAGCAAGCCCTCTAGCTAAATAATGCTTGGCTAACAATGGGAGGGGACCTCCGTTCCTATTCCTGTGCAACATCTAGGCCTGCCTAGCAGGAGTCATGGGTTCCGGTTCTTAAGGGTGTGTCCCCAGAAGTTGCTTTTGGCTCACCTGCCAGCAGCTCCTGTCAGAGTTCTAGGAAGAGTTTCTGTTCTCCCCTCCAGGCGTAGCACGGGATCCTTCTGTATTTTTCTGTAGAAGCCCTGGGTTTTATTTTTCTTCTGCATTTCTAGGTCTCTCCCTTCAGGGCCCGGTGGGGCTCCTGATGTTTCTCCTCAGCTGGGCACTCGCCACCATTCCGCTCAGTGTTCCTTTTATCTCCTCCCTGTCTCATGTGTCTCTCTTTTTCTGTCTGTCATTCCTCATCCTTGTCTCTGGTTTATCTCATGATCTGTCTCACTTTGGTTCCCAGGCTTGCCTCTCCTTCCCTGTCCCCCTGTCTTGCCTTCCCCACCCCTTTGCCTCCTGTTTATAAACCCCTGTGGCCTCTCTCACTCTCACACAGTGTTTTGCTACATCCCATGTGGCTTTCTCCCCCCACCCTCTGCTTTCTAAAAGTTGAATCCCAAGCTTTGAATGGAAAAGACCAAAGGGCAAAGACCAGGTTTGCTATCCAAAGAGGGAAGGGCCTCTCCTCCACCCGGCTCTCTTCTTCCTCAATGTGGGGTGCAGCCCTGGCTCTCTGTGCTTCCTGAGCACGGGTGTGTGTGGGCTGAGGGCAGAAGGCCCATCTTGCCTGTCATCTGGAGAGACGTGTGTGCAAAATGTTAGTTCTATGGCTCTGATTCAGCTTCCAGGCGGCTGGCTGCAGAACACAATGATGGAAGGGGGTGATGGGGACTCAGAAGAAGGAGCTCGTGGGAATGAAGACAAAGTCCTGGGCTTTGGCCCAGATCTAAGCCTGCCAGGCCAGGACTCCAGGTGGTCTCATGAGGGTGTGGGTGGGGTCATAATACCACCAATGCAACAATATTTGTTAAGAGTCCTCTGAAGGAAGCATGGGGGGGCGGGAGCATTGGGGTGTCATAAAGAGATCCCAGGCTGGGACAGAAAGGACCCGCGGTGAAGATGTGGGATATCGTGTGGTGAACGTGAGTGAAAGGAATAGGTCAGACGAAGGCGGCTCACGGATGTAGACATATATGAGTGGTCAGAGGCTATTGGCTGACCTCCTTGGGCCCTCCCTCTGCTTGTCACTCACTAGTCTCCCTGCTGTCCTTCTGGCCAGCTCTCTCCCCTAGCAGTCCCAAGCCACACCCTCTCTCTTCTCCCTGTGTAGTTTATGGTTTTTGTTTTGTTTGAGTCATCTCATTTAAAGACCATTTTATTTATATAGCCATTTGTATAGCTCAGATTGGCCTGGAATTCTGGTGTTCCTGCCTCAGCCTCCCAAGTGCTGGGTTACAGGCTTCCTGTGCCGTTCTGAGTCGCTAGTGGCCTTCTTGATGTAGGATATTCCCCCGACATGATCTGGCCCCCACAGGAGACTTAGTAGTTCAGGATTGAGCCTGAGTTCTTACCTGGGAAGTGGCTGGTAGATGCTCCTCACATTTGACCAGGGACCCAGCATGAAGCAGCCACTGATAACTCAGACAGGCTACAGAAGGCGAAATTCATCACTGATTCCCATTCCCACAATCCTTTGTCGACAGGCACAGGGTCAGGAGGGGAGCACAATGACCTCTTGGTTTGGGGGGGGTAGGAGCCCGATTTTTAAATATATGCTAATGATGCTGATGTAGGGTAACCCTCACTGAGAGCTCAGACTATATAGAGGATCCTTACATTTTTATTTAAAACAGAATCATCGACTAGCTGAGATGGATCTCATTTTTATCATCACATCACAGAGAGGGAAACTGAGGCTCAGAAAGCTAACGTCGTGGGCCTGGATTTGCCAGGCTGGGGCTGACTCAGAAACCAGAACAAATAACTCAGAGCTTGGGTCCTTGGGAGGTTAGTGATGGAGACACCCGAGGGTGGAGGGGTATGGAATAGAGAGACCACTAGTTAGTTTATGGGTACAGCTTTGGCAGGGCCGGACTTCCAGCTCCTCCCCCAAGGCCTGAGACAGCGTCCCAAGTTCAAGAAGCATTTCCAGACCCACATGGGCCTCAGATTCCCCTGCCTCCACTGACACCCTGAAAAGTCGTTAATTGGTTACACTTGTGGCCATTGGGGGAGGGGTACCCTATATTTAGCTCTTCTTTTCTGGGGTGTAAATGAAAACAAGAGGTGAGGCAAGAGCCCATTCAGGGTCCATTCCTGTTTCCCAGCCGGGTCCCACAAGCAGCATGAGCCCCTGGCACCAGAGAGATGCTTGGAGACCCTCCCCACGTGTCTCTGTGTGGGTGCACTGGGCTGCTGTGTTCCTGAGGCGCCGGTGGGTGCGTGACGATGGCAGCTCCCACCCGGCAGAGCCGTGAACAGAAGGGGCGAGCTGCCGGCAGCTTTAAATAGCTTCTTGCTGTATCTCACTTGCGGAAGCCCCATCCCCCCCTCCAGTCTGCTGCCCTAGGGAGGGGCCGTGTGAGCCCCAGAAATGAGGCCAAGATAGAGGGGCTCAGCCCCCACCTGAGAAACATCCTAGTCACGAAGCACCTGCCCATGCTGAAGAGGCCGAGCCTTTTTTTTTGAACCCACTTTTTTCAGAACGAACAGGATCCAGAATTCCCAAGACCAGTGCTGAGCAAGATGTGTTTCTGCCTGGGCATGTGTTAGGGATGTAGACCTTCCTTTCAAGGGGACAGCTTTCGCAAAGCCCAAATACAGCCAGCCATTGCCACAGTGAGAGGCCCACCAATGCACTCCCAGGGCAGTCACTTGGTGGTCAGCTCCCACCCTCCCTTTCTATGACCTTTGACCTCCTTCCTCTCACTGCCTCCAACCTACAGACCTCACCTGCTGATTTTTTTTTTTAATACTTCCCAAATATGCCTGGCTGCTTGTCACCTGGGGACCTTTGTATTATTCCTTCTATCTGAAATGCTTCCTCGCTCTTATAAGACAGGACCACATTGTAGGTTCCAGTCACCTTTGCCTTTCTGTGTCCCTCTCTATTAAAAGATACACAAAGTTGGGCGGTGGTGGCGCATGCCTTTAATCCCAGCATTTAAGCAAAGGCAGGCGGATCTCTATGAGTTCGAGGCCAGCCTGGTCTACAAGAGATCGTTCTAGGACAGGTTCCAAAGCCACAGAGAAACCCTGTCTCAAATAAATAAATAAATAAAATAAAATAAAACCTCAAATATTAGTTTATGGCCTTTTATATTACTATTACATATTAAAATATTTTCTTCAATCCCAAAGTTCATTGTTTTCTTCTCATTTTATAGGACACGAACACCTTGACAAACTTCCCAAAGTGGGGTACCTCAGGCACTGTGCTGTAGTCTTTAACGGTGAGTTTAAGACCAGAAAGTTCAGGGACTGCTGCCCACAAGAAAGCAAGATTCATCTGAGATCTCTACACAAGTTGGAGTTCATGAAGCAAAGATCCCGACTGGAAAGAGAAGCAGTCTAAGCAATGGGAACGTCATATACAAATAACAGGTGGCTGGAGTTGTGCTAGCCAATGACCAGAGACGTGGATGGTCACGTGAGGTGAGGAGCTGGAAGTAGGTCTAGTTCACACTGCAGAGGTACCTTGGAGTCCTCACCGTGGTACGTTTTCTTTTCCTGGGGAGGTCCGCCAGTGATTTTAACATATATTAGGCTTGTATTACCCTGGTGGCCTATGAAATCCCCTACCTGTCCCAAACCCCTCCTGGCATGCCGCAGCAGACAGCACTAATCAATTACAGCAGAGGTTCTTGGAAGTGTGGTCCTGAGACCCAAGGCATCAGCACCACCCGGGGGGTCTGTTAGAAATGCATGTGGTCCGACCTCACACCAGAGCCCTTGAACAGGAACTCTGAGGGCTGTGTTTAACAAGCCCTTCAGGTGATTCTGATGCAAGATGAAATTTAAGAACCATTGAACTATAACACTTTCCTGCCCTTCCCTCCACATGGCCCTATAGGCAGTCACTACTAACCTAGCTAACTGCACAGAGCCCTGGCCTGGCGGGGAGGGCAGGGAGCTCCGAGGGGGCAACTGCGTAGAGCATAAGAAGCTAAGGTCCTGGCTAGCCAGCAAACGGGCCAGGAGCAAGATATGGAGCTGGACTATGCTGCTGAGTATCACACAACCTCTGAGCATCTTCTCCCTTTGAACCTCAGTTTCCTTCCCTGGGCATTGAAGAAAGTGTTACTGAGTGGAATTGTTTTCCCCGTCCCCTGGATGCCTGGTTGCCCCGCTTCCCCTGGGGAAATCCCTATAAATCCTCCTTTCCACTGCCAGGAGTGGAGCAAGGACAGAGCAGTGGCAGGGATGTTGCCTGGAGGGTGTAAGAGGCAACACATGACTCAGCCCTGGAAGGAGACATCCATCACCCTGGGCAGCAGAAGGCGGCCGGGAGAGACAGCGTGAGAGCGAGGGAAGGGGAGCACCCAGTCTGCTTCTGCTTAGGCTTCTGAGCCATTAAACGACAGGAGAGCCCTAAGCCCAGAGATGGGAAAACCCAAGATTCTGGGGAAATAGAAAGGGAGTGTCAAGGTATACCAAAGCATCCAGGATACAAAATGCATGACCCAGAACTTCCAACAGACTCTAATTCAAGGGAAATTCCTCCCCAACCCCATTTTCCTGGCTGCCTCTCTTCTCAAATGTCACTTCAAGAGAGTGGGCCTCCCTGGCCAGCCATTTGATCACTGCCTGCTTCTCAGGGGCCTCTGAGCTTGTGTCACTCTTCAGAGTCACAGTGAGATCTGCTCACTGGCCTGTGGCATCTCCCTGCACTGCTGTAATGAAGCTCCCTGAGAAGCCAGGTCTCCCTCCTCGATGGCCGTTCATGTGCACGCGCGCGCGCCACACACACACACACACACACACACCTGGGACAGGGCCCGGTACACCGTGAGCCCTCCACACAGCTGTCTCAGTGAGCTGGGAGCCGCTGCTGCAGATGACCTACTGCATTATGTCATCATGTCCCTGCCATCTCTAATAAGGAAGGTGATCGCTATTGTTTCCATTGTGCAGATGGAAACACAGGACAGAAAGCTAAGAGTCACAGGAATAAGCGGTAGGGGAGCCCTGATTTAGGCCTCCCCTCTCTGACTCTAAAGCTCAGAATATTGGAACATGAGAGCAGATGAGCTGCTGGGACGCCCCCCTCCGTGTATCTGTCTGTCTGTCGGTCTGTCTGCCTGAGACCTCCTAAGATCCTGATAAGGAAACCTCAGCACAAGGAAGGCCCTTTTCCAACTGGAATGCTTCAGCTGAGGATTTCTCGGGGGAGGGGTCCTGCTTTAACAGCTGCTGTCCACCTTCTGGAATTTGTTACCCACGCGGGGTCTTCCCAGCTAAAAATAGAAAGGAGTTCAGGAAGAGCTGTGCGAAGTTAACGGATGGCAGGTCCCCAGTGGTAATTAAAGGAAGCCAGCGATGCTGCGGGGGTTGGGCCTATAAGCTGCAGGTCAGCATCATGCTGGGGCTGCCACCGTGTCACTTTAATAGATCCCAGGTGCCCCAAGCAAAAGCCCTGGGACCTGGAAACGTGGAAGACACTTGGTCTCACGGTCCCAGGCTATCGCTGCCAGAATTCCTGCCTCCTCCCAGTCCCAGACTCAGATGGCCCCCTGGGCTGCATATCTTGTCAGGGTAACTTAGTCACCTGCTTAGGTTAATTTGTATAGGATAGATGGGTAAATTGGGAAAATAGGTATATATATATAT
>NC_022020.1:26488820-26490921 GCF_000317375.1 Microtus ochrogaster
TTTTGGTTTGGTTTTCCAAGTAGCCCTGGCTGTCCTGGAACTTACTCTGTAGACCAGGCTGACCTTGAACTCACAGAGATCCATGTGCCTCTGCTTCCTGAGTGCTGGGATTAAAGGCGTGTGCCATCATCACCTGGCTACATATATGTTTTTTTAAAGATTTTATTTATTATGTATACAACATTCTGCCTTCATGTATGCCTGCACACCAAAAGAGGGCGCCAGATCTCATTACAGATGGGTGTGAGCCACCATGTGGTTGCTGGGAATTGAACTCAGGTCCTCTGGAAAGACAGTCAGTGCTCTTAACTGCTGAGCCATCTCTCCAGCCCTACATATATGTTTTTAATGTTTTATTACGTTTTGTGTGTGTGTGTGCATACACACACACACACACACACACACACACACATGTACACAAGCGCGCATACCATGGTATACAAGTGGAGAGCAGGAACAGCTTGTGGAGCTGGCTCTCTCCACTGTACAGTTCCCATGGAGTGAATGCCAGTCCTCAGCAGGAGCCTTTCTCCCTGCACCATCTCACTCGCACCAGGTACAAGCTTCTGTAGCCCAGGCTAGCCTCAAACTCACTATGTACCCATGGGATGACCTTGAGCTCTAACTACCTCTACTTCCCAAGCTCTAGGATTACAGACATGAATTACCATACTGGGCCTTGTTCTGTGTGCTGGCTGGCCTTAGTCAACTTGACACACAAACTAGAGTTATCTGAAAGAAGAGAACCTTAATTGAAAAAATGCCTCCATAGGATCATTTTATTAATTAGTTATTGATGGGGGAGGGTTCAACCCACTGTGCTGCCATCCCTGGCTGGTGGTCCTGGGTTCTATAAGAAAGCAGTCTGAGCCGGGCAGCAGTGGCACACACTTTAATACCAGTACTCGGGAGGCAGAGGTAGGCAGATCTCTGTGAGTTTAAGGCCAGCCTGGTCTACAGAGTGAGTTCCAGAACAGCCAGGGCTACACTTAGAAAAACACTGTTTGGGGGGGAGGGAGAGAAAGGAAGGAAGGGAGGGAGGAAGGGAGGGAGGGAGGGAGGGAGGGAGGGAGGGAGGGAGGGAGGGAGGGAGGGATTCTGAGCAAGCTAGTTAAGCAGTGCCCTTCCATGGCTGCTGTATCAGTTCCTGCATCCAGGTTCCTTCTCTGCTTGAGTTCCTGTCCGGATTCCTTTTAATGTTGAACAGTGCTGTGGAAGTGTGAGCTGCTTTTTGGTCATGGTATTTTGTAGCAGCAACAGAAACCCTAACTAAGACATTCTGGTATTTTCTTTGCTGCCTTTGTTTTGGTTTTGTTTTTTTGTTTTGTTTTGTTTTGTTTTGTTTTTGTTAACATAATGGCTTTTTTGTGGGTGTTTTGGAGTTGACCTTTTATATGTGGTTTTGTTTGTTTGTTAGTTTGTTCAGTTATGTGTTGAGACAGAGCCTACCTATATAGCCCTGACTGGACTCAAACCCCTGGAAGTCTTTAGTTTTAGTCTCCAAAGTTCTAGGATTACAAATTTGAGCCATCATGGCCAATAGAAAACTTTGTGTGTGTGTGTGTGTGTGTGTGTGTGTGTGTGTGTGTGTGTGTTGATCATTATTACATTTGTTTTATTTCTGCTCTTCCTTTCTTCCTTCCTTCCTTTCTGTTTCTTTATCTTTGAGATATTCATAAATGTATCATTGAGATTTATACATTCTTCATCATCCCTTCCAAGGCCCCTATTACCTCCAAAACATCCCCTCCTAACACCAAAGCTTTCCTTTTGCTCACCCACTAAGTCCTGTCAGTATTGCCCATATGTGCACAGGTATGAGGCCATCGCTAGAGTTCGGGAGACCTACCAGTTGTCATACATTCAGAGAAGAGTGACTTGGCTGGTTTGATATTGTGGAGGTCTCATGCAAATAACCACAGTTGGTTTGGGTTCATGCATGCAATAGCCAAGCCATGCCTAGAAGGCAGACAGGCCCTCACAGCTCTCCTCCACATCCCCAGCTCTTACATTCTTTCTTCCCACCTTTCTGTCATCTGAAATGTTCCCAAGCCATGGGGCTGTGGATCAGGGATGGGGTGGCTGGGTGGCAGGTTGGTGA
>NC_022020.1:26491582-26491883 GCF_000317375.1 Microtus ochrogaster
TGGTCCTGTGGATCAGGGATGAGGTGAGTGGGTGACAGGTTGGTGAAGATGTCCGTGGTTCTGTGGATCAGGGATGGGGTGGCTGGGTGGCAAGTTGGTGAAGATGTCCATGGTCCTGTGGATCAGGGATGGGGTGGCTGAGTGGCAAGTTGGTGAAGATGTCCGTGGTCCTATGGATCAGGGATGGGGTGGCTGGGTGGCAGGTTGGTAAGGATGTCCGTGGTCCTGTGGATCAAGGATGGGGTGAGTGGGTGGCAGGTTGGTGAAGATGTCCATGGTCCTGTGGAGCAGGGATGGGGTG
>NC_022020.1:26491983-26496234 GCF_000317375.1 Microtus ochrogaster
AGGGATGGGGTGAGTGGGTGGCAGGTTGGTGAAGATGTCCGTGGTCCTGTGGATCAGGGATGGGGTGAGTGGGTGGCAGGTTGGTGAAGATGTCCTATTTAGGTTGGAGCACTTTGACCAGCTGCACAGTTCCGCACTGACTGCTGTGCACTGCACAGATAAGCTTCTCTGACCAAGGCTGAGAAGAGCCCTGGTTCTGGGTCAGATCTGGTTCCCATCTTGGGTCAGTAGCTTCCTATGAACTTTTCAGGGGAGGGGGCAAAGCCTTCGTTTTTTCCTTATGGTTCATATTCCTTCCATTTATTTTTATATTTATTATACAAAATTCAGTCAGCAGCTCTCTTTCTCACCAGATCCAGACTCATGAATTTCAGGCCAGGGCCTCTTGTGTATAGTAAAGCTAAGACAGGAACCTGCACCCCCTTCCATGACCTCCCTCCCACTAGCGTCCCACAGACACTGTGGATCATCCCTCCCATTGTCTTCCTGCCATGGCCTTCACCTTTCCCTTTGTCTCTCCCCTCCCTCATCCTCTTCCCCTCTGCTTCCCCTGGTACCCACCTGCATCCTCACCTCTCCTGTCCACTTAGCCAATGTCTTCCTCCTCATCCTTCCCCAGACTCCCCCCTCCCTCTCTCATGCAGTACCCAGCCCCCTCACACTTCACAGTCACCCTCCGAGCATCTAAGTCTCTCTTATCCCGGCCCCTCCCACTCTCTGAAACATACACAGGCTCAAGTTGTCTGTGTTCTCAGAAGCAGTCTCTGCTGGCCCTATCCCTGCCCAGTCCTCCTCACTACCTGAAAATTCACTGGCTCCAAGTCACCGGCCATGAGGAGGGGCAGGAGCTGCCAGTGCCTTGATCACTGGGGCCAACATACAGTCCCTTCTGTTAATGTTAGGATGTCAAGGCTGAGGCTGGAGCGCAGAGCAGACCGTATTTGCTATCTCAGGCTCACTTTATGAAATCCCAGGCAAGGGCAGTAATCCTCCTCACAACCCTAGACACCCCATGTGAGGGTCTGATGGCCACCCAGGAACAAATGGCCACTGGAAGAAGCTGGCCTGAGCCTTTCTCCGCCAGCTGCAGGCCGGGGCATCTGAGGGCCCAGCTTCTGCCTGGGCCTTTCTAGCTTTCACTGCTGCAGCGTTTATTTTGCTGACAATGAAGGTTCCGAGTCTCAGATATGCACACGCGGTACAGGTACCCCTTCCCACGTCATGGCGCACATGCGTTACAGCACGGCTTCCCAAACCTGAACACCAGAATCACCTGGGAATCTTGGGGAGTGCAAGGCTCCACTCTTGGCAGTTTGTAATTTGGCAGAATTCTGGTGGGGCCGAGGGGCGGCTGCATTCAACGACCCCAAACCGAGTTCCTGCTGCTCCCGCCGATCTGGTGACAGACTCTGAGAACCACTGCTCTAGAGATGCTCACTTGGGCACATGCAGGAGGAGACACAACCATGCAAAGTTTTGGCAACTGGGGAGGACTGGAAGCGATGGATCGAGGTTGAGGATTCCGCCACCGCCTAAGAACAATCTCCAAGCGTCTTTCTCTCATTCTGTTTCTAAGCGCAAGTCTCTGAGCTCTCAGTCACCCTTCTCCCAGCAGTGTCTGGTCCCAGCCAAGCCCGCAGCCTCCAGGTGGCCTCCCAGATCCTCTGCACGCACGAACTCATTTATCGCCATCACCTTATGAGTGGCAGGCAGGTGCGAGGGAAAGGTTACAGAACAGGCTCAGTTTCCAGCTAACAGGGAGCACCTTCGCCACAAGAATGCAGCCAATTATTTCCCCTGTTGGGGGGGGTAATCATTAATGCCACAGGAAATTCTAAACAAGCGATTAAATCATTACTGGGGAAGGCTCAGCCACCCTGTGCCTCCATTAAGTTCACTGTGTCTCAGTCTGAGGAGAGTTCACCTGAGAGATAAGGAAAGGACGGGGAGAGGGGGTGTGCCCAGCCATGCAGTGTCACCAGCAGCCAGTCTGAAAGGTGCTGGCCCCAGATCCACCAACCCTTCTCTGAACTTCAAGGCTGACTTTTCTTCTGACTCACCAGCAGCCCTTCACAATCACATCCACTTGAGGGGTTGATGCTTTCATTCAATCGACAACTATTTCCTAAGCACCTACTATGTACCAGAGGTATTCTAAGCCGCTTCCTGGGGAGACCATGTGACAATGACAGGCAGGCCCCTATCCCCAGGAGCTCACAATTCAGTAGGAAGGGCAGATAATCGAGAGGTGAACACATAACTAAGAAATAATTACAACTGGGGCAAGTGCCCAGGAGGGAGTAAACAAGGGACTAGGTGTTCTGCATGGAGCAGCCTGTGGGAAGAGCACAGAGGCACCACAATCAGCCCTCCTGGGGCTGGTCAGCAGTCTGTGCCCAGCTCTCAGGCCCGCAGATGATGTTCTGTATGAACATCTGCAACTCGTGAGCAGCCTCCTGCCTACCCCCGAGTCTCCTGCACACTATCTTTGGAAAGATAATGAGTATCTGTAACAGCTTACTGTTGCTTAGCACTTACTGTGTGCCAGGGACTGCACTGAGCAATTTATGGTCATGACGCTGTTTCATCCACAGAACAATAATAATGTGATGAGCTAGGTGTTTCTGAATCCCCATTTTACAGAGGAGGAAACAGAGACCCGAAACATTCGAGCCATGTGTCCAAGTCACGGTGTCAGAGGTCTGCCTCGAGCTCCAGGGAGACACCACTTTGTTTGGACTCCCAGGAGGCCCACGACAGGCCTCTGTAGACACCTCAGCGTTTACCGCAAAGCTGAGAGGTGTGTGGCTTGGCTTCCCTGTGGAGGTGGAACACTTTTAGTACTGGACAATGAGGGCTGGTGTGGCCAGTATAATAACAACTAGAGGCTGTCTGTGCTTTGGGCCTCCAAAATGAAGCCCCAAGAGGACAGGCAATTTGCCACGGTCAGCTGTAGAGAGCCCCACACACTCTAGATTCTCTAGGTCAGCCGCTCTGGTTCCCCAAGACAGAATAGAACCCACAGATCACTCTAGTTCGCTGCTGCACCCCAGGGAGCTCTCCAAGTGTCCCTACGTGTCCTCCATCCACCTCCTGCCCCTGTGGCCAGGCTGCACTCCCCAGGGCCCGTGGGGCAGCCAGAGGCAGACAGGACCGGAGCCTGGGTCTGCGGTGACTAATCGCCTGGTGCTCGGGAGGCCATGGTGAATTATTCACACGGATTCTGTGAATTATTCAAGTTGTTATTATTTATTTTTCAGATATGCCTGCGGCAGAGCCTCCAGGCCCATGTTCAAAGGATGACATAACTCCTGACTCCTGGTCTCCTCTGTCTGTGGAAGGAACCCAACCAATCCTCAGCCTCCACAGCAGTCCCTAAACGCAGGCCCAGACGCAGGCTGTTCTATGGGACAGGTTCCTGCAGAAGCCCTACCCTGGCACCAATTACTTACAGAGGCTTTGCTATGCCTCCCCCTGCAGGGCTTTCCCTAGACAGGCTCAACTGACTGTCACAGCAGCTAGAGTAAAGAATACTATTAAACCCATTTTATAGATGGGGGAACTGAGGCTACGAGATGTCATATTCCTTGTCCAGGGCTACCAGTTAGAAATTGGGATCAAGTCCGGAAGTGCAGATCCTAATGCCAGTGTCAGTCACGTCATATGTGCCCATGGCTGTTACGTTGCACAGTATCTCACCAAATCTGTCTGCTGCCCCCACTGCATCCCACCTCCACCCTCAGCTTCAAACCATGCTGAGGGCAGGCCACACCCCACGGCTTAATACTCTCCGAGGAGCTTGGCTCCACATCTCTATGGCAACAGTATCCAGAACAGCCAGTGCTGAGTTTGCTAAGGCCTCTGAGGAACGGAGGTGGCCTTTGCCAACAGAGGCCCCCAGGTGTCCCAGGCTCTGAGCAAACGTGATTCAGGGCTCCCTCAGGCACATCAGCCTCACACACTTCTCCATCTCCCCGACACCAGAGAGAGAGAGACGTGGTACCATTCCTCCCTTGGCAGGCAGGGCAGCCATCCCTGCCCCCATTCCACAGCCCCTCTCACAGCTCACTAGCCATCTGACTTCCATCCCTCTGAGTGCAGCTTCTTCTGGGATGGAGCCTCCGCTCCCCTCCCCCACACTGCCATCAGAAGGGGGAAGACTTCATTCCAGGGAGGGTCCCGAGATCAAGGTGATCAGTGATCTGTGTCCCACAGACGCTTTCTTTTTTTTTTTTTTTTTTTTTTTTTTTT
>NC_022020.1:26496439-26497093 GCF_000317375.1 Microtus ochrogaster
TCATTCATTCATTCATTCATTCATTCACCACTCACCCATTCATTCACGAACTCCTAGCTGGGTGCCTCCTATGTGTCAGGCACTGTTCCAGGGGCTAAAGGGAGTTTCCAGAAACAGAAGCATCCCCTTGCCAGGGACCCCTCTCTCCTGGGACCAGCACCTCCTGACCTTGGAAGCAAAATAACAGGCAGGCTGGGTTAGAGCCTGATTTTTCCAGCTCCCCTGACTCTAGATGACCTTGAACTAGCAGCCCCCTGCTCTCTGTTTTAAAAGAAGGCTGTGGGGTGTAACTCTACGTCCTAAACCCTCAGAGTCCCCCCTTTCTCCCGTGCCAGGAACTTAAGAACAGGAACAACACAACCATTTCCGTCTCACAGCTGTGAGAACCAGCACTGTGCACATGCTCCACCTCAGGTAGACTAACAACTGTCCCTCTGTCTGTGCGCTCCAAAGAGGGGTCTGGGGATGACATTATTAAAAAGCCATGGGAAAAAGGAACCAATTCCTGAATGGTGTCCTCTGACCATGACAGGAGCACCATGGCATGAGTGAACCTAAGGCATGTGCGAGGGAAAGGTTACAGAACAGGCTCAGTTTCCAGCTAACAGGGAGCACCTTCGCCACAAGAATGCAGCCAATTATTTCCCCTGTTGG
>NC_022020.1:26498401-26514273 GCF_000317375.1 Microtus ochrogaster
ACACCCTACACACACACACAGATACCCTACACGGACACACATACACATACACAGAGACACCCTACACAGACACACAGACACAGAGACACCCTACACAGACACACACACACAGAGACACCCTACACAGACACACATATACGCAAATATTGGATACCTATGTGCAAATATAATATTAATTTTAAAAATTTAAATGAGTGCATTTCCTTTGCTAAAGTGGAACAGTAACAAGCCTTTGCATGGTGCCTGTGTTTGCCTCACAAACGACTTTTTTAAGTTTCTGCAGAGGTAGATCCTGTTCATCCCATTTGATGGACAGGGACACTGGGGCTCTGGCTACAGGGCTGGGAAGTAGCAGAGTTGGACTTTGAATCTGGGCACCCAAAAGCCCAAGCTGCTACCAGGATGGAGTGATGGGGTGTGGTTCCCTCTCCCAAACCTATGACAGAGGTGGGTATGGATGACCAGATTAGCCCCTCTGCTGAGAATTTGAAGGCTCTTGTTTTCTGCTTTCGCTGACAACTTCAGTGGGGACATTTTGGGTGAAGCCATACTGAGTCACAGGGTCTAGGAAATCCAGGTTTCTAGCTACCAGCCACTCAACATGCTGGAGTTCTGCCAGCTCTTTATCTCAAAGCACCTGGACTTGATGAGAGGTAGAGAGGTGGGAAGGAAGCACAGAGCAGACATGGACATAGAAACTGGGCGTGGGAGCATTCACCGGCCCTGCCAGTGACATTGTATTCATAGAGCCCAGTCTGATTTTCATATTTCTTCCCATCCTGGAACTCTGGAGGAGATCTTGCAGGACTATGAGAAAAAAAAAACAAAACAAAACAAAAATATTCCTAAACTCCCCAAGCCCAGCAATGGGGCCTCCTCTTCAGAGCCCAGGCACTAGGAAACCTAAGCCTGCATCCTAGGGCTGTGCCTCCTGAGTCAGGTGTCCTTGGATCGGCATGTCATCTATTGAACCTTCTGTGAAACTGGGATCCCTGCACCCCTCTCCTGGACTCGTGTGACAGATACAAAGTGCTCAGCAAAGACCAGGCCCAATGAGCTGGCTCCTCCCTCCAAACTCTTCCTGTTGGCCATGAAGTGACCCAGTAAGTCTTATGCTCCTCACAGTAGCATGCTGTCGAGCTGCCCTGAACAATTCCTTGTTCCCACGGGCCCTGCTTGAGGCTCTGCAGAAAGTCAGCTCCAGGTTAAGAGTGCTTGCTGCTCTTGCACAGAATAGGAGTCTGGGTTCCCAGCTCCCAGATGGGGCAGCTCCCAACATTCTGTAACTATAGCTCCTGGGGATCTGAGGCCCTCTCCTGGTCTCCATGGGCACACACACAGATCTGCAAACACACACACACACACACACACACACACACACACACACACACACGACATTTCTTTTTAAAGAAAGAAAACTCAGTCAGCTGTGGTGGTACACACCCATAATCCCAGCACTTGGAAGGCAGAGGCAGGCAGATCTCTGTGAGTTTAAGGCCAGACTGGTCTACAAGGTGAGTTGCAGGACAACCAGGGCTACACAGAGAAACCCTATCTTGAAAAACCAAAAATGGGAAAGAAAACTCTACAGACTTTTGTCTCCTGCAGCCTGGGACCGGAGGGCCTTTGTGGATGGAGCCTCTGAGCTTCAGAAAGGTCTATCTACCTTTAGGATCAGGGGCTAAATGACAGAGAGATAGCTGAGGACGAGGTCGTGATTAGGAGACCCACTGGGGGCAGCAATGTTTAGGCAGAACTGGAAGCCCATCCCACCTCATTCCTCTTGTCCATGCTTGGGAAAGGACTGGTGTTGGTTCTGTTTACAGGTGACAAAACCAATCAGTGCTCCATGTTTGGGGATGAAGGGACGGATCTGGTCAGTAGACAGGCTGGAACTGGAACCAAACCTTCAGAAGTCCGAGGTCAGAGTTGGAGCCCAGCGAGCGATGCCCCTCCCTAAGCTGTCCGTGGTGATGGTACTTTTCTGAGCTCTGGTGGGTCCAGGGCCTCTCTCTGAACACTGTTCATCTATGTTCTCACCCTTGCTCCTCTTCCGAGCTCTCCTCATTCTCCTCTGCCTTCATCCTGGCATCTCAATAAGACTCAGGACTGAAGAGGTGGCCCCCACCTCCAACTCCAACCTAGTAACTGTCCTTCCCACTGCCTGCAGGCCCCTGGGAACCAGCCCCTAATTGCATCTCAGGCTGGGAGGCTATTAGCCTGTGATTGAATCCCTGATGTCTCCCATGCCCCCTGGGTGTCAGTTCTCAGCTTCCATGGGGGTTTGAGATGACATTGAGCTCTAATTTAGGACCCAGCTAGCTTGACTCCCCAGTGTTCTCTCCCCAAGCCCTGGGCTGGCTCCTTCAAGGAGCTGGGTCCCCTACTGTGAGGCAGTCAAAGGCTCTGATCATAAGAGAGGGTCCTTGGCCTGTCAAACACAGAACACATCTCCACGCTGACACACATCTCATGCCCTGCTGCTGTGGGACTCTTGTGGCATCTCCTTCTCCGTTTTTTGGCCTGGGATGCCTTCTATCATGGGAGGACAAGAGCCTGGAGTGAGAGTCCCGGTTGCTTTACCTCTGCCTAGTCGCCCACTGCCTGAGCCTTAAAAATGGGGTTGGGGGAGGGGTACTTCTGCTTTATCTAATCTGCTTCTAGCAGGAATGATTGGCATTTTGATATGTCCTGGGGTTCCCTCCACCAATGTCTCCTGAAAGCTGGGCATGGTGCCAGGCCATGTGCAAGCCAGCGAGGCAAGGTCTTGCCTTCCCAGCGGCAGTACAGCTTCTAGGGCTGGTCTAGGGGACTCACAGAGAGCGTGGAGGATGGGATGGGTGGTCTGGAAAGCCAGAAGAGGAATGTGTCCTCGCTGAGAGGTGTGGAATGAGAAAGCTTCCCAGTAAGGAATGAGAATGACTTTTCCATTTACTCAAGGGTAAGGTGTGGGAGCTAGACGTGGAAACTGGCCCAAGCAGAGGGAACAGCAGGGGCGAGAGGCCACAGAGGGGAGGAATGGTCAAGTGTAGAGGCTGGAGGCTGGCTAAAGCCCTGTTTGAGGATTTGTACTTCATCCAGAGGGCACAGAAGAGTCATAGGAAGTATTGGGACAGGAGCACGATACGGTGCCATACGGAGGAAAGATTGGGGGCCAGAGGGGTGAAGGCGGGAGACCTTCACGCAGACTCCCCACCATCTGTCTTTCCTCCCCCACAAGTGGGAACAGCCCCGTATGTCCCCATTAGAACGGGAGGGGGGACTTCTCCAGTTCTCCTTCCCTCTTCTTCCACAGAACCCGACTTGCACATGTGCACACAGGCACAGAGCAAGACCTGCTGGAGAGAGCCTCTGTTGGGGGAAGGGCAGAGATGGCTCGGGGGAGGACGACACAGAGCCATCTGCCCTTCCAGAGCTGGAAGGGAAGAGGTCTGGAGGTTTCATGCCTGGGTGAAGCTCCAGTCAGGAGAGCCACTCCGTGTCACTTGGCACAGCAACACTCTTGTCCACTAAACGGTTAATCTCTGCCAGAGTCAAGGAAACTGGAGTTCAGCAGCTCCAGCAGCCTTGGGATCCACCCTCTCCATGAAAGTCCCACGCTTGGGCTCAGAGAGACAGAGTCCCTCAGGGGTGGGTGCCATCATCAGACACCGAGCAGCTGTCACCAGACTACAGCTCTACCTGTGAGGACCTCCAGAAAGCATCTGTCCATTTCTGTCAACTCCACAACATCCTCCTCCTTGTCTTTCTCTCATCTTCCTGCTGCCATCCAGCCCCCAAGGCTGAGGCCACACCAGTGTCCTGTAAGAAAACTCCAGTCACTGCTCTTCTTGATGCCTTTCTGTGGCTCTCACTGTGCTCACAGTGGGAATCAAATCCCTCCTGTATTCCCGAAAGATCATCCCCATTGTCTCAGTGTGTGGGTGTACCCCTCGCGGTCCTGAGTTCCTTGCTCGTGCTCCCCCTCCTTCTGCTCCTGATTTGAACCTTGAGATTTCTGTCCGGTGCTCCAATGTGGGTCTCTGTCTCCTTTCATCGCCTGATGAAGGTTTGAAAAAACATGGGATAAAACCGGACTTACATAGCAGACAATGAGGACTACTGAGAACTCAAGAACAATGGCAATGGGTTTTTGATCCTACTGCACATACTGGCTTTGGGGGAGCCTAGGCAGTTTGGATGCTCAACTTACTAAACCTGGATGGAGGTGGGCGGTCCTTGGACTTCCCACAGGTCAGGGAACCCTGATTGCTCTTCAAGCAGATGAGGGAGAGGGACTTGATCGGGGGAGGGGGAGGGAAATGGGAGGCGGTGGCGGGGAGGAGGCAGAAATCCTTAATAAAAAAATAAATTAAAAAATAAATAAATAAGTAAAAAAAAATAGAAAAAAAAAACAAATCCCTCCTGTAGACTACAAGGTTAGTCTGCCCACCATATCTGACTATAGCATCTTCACTAGTACTGCTAGTACTGCATAGGGATAGCCCTCATCCGGGTCTTCCTGGAGAGCTGGGCCCTCAGGGTCTACCAGTTCTCCCTTTAGGCTTTGCCCAGCGCACTCAGACTCCATTACCCATTTGTTCATTGTGTCTTTACTTGGAAGTCCACATGAGGAGCCTCTGACCACCATGTAGGTACCCCTTTAGGCCTGAGGGTTCACTTTTTGTTGTTGTGTTTGTTTGTTTGTTTGTTTTGTTGTTGCTTTGAGGCAGGGTTTCTCTGCACAGCCCTGGCTGTTCTGGAACTCAAACCATAGACCAGGCTGACCTTGATCTTAGAGATCTGCCTGCTTCTGACTACCAAGTACTTAGATTAAAGGTGTACTCCACCAACTTGAGTGGACTAGGGTTCCTAAAACCCTGGAACCTTGCTGACCGCAGAACTGACTGCACTGTGCTCCCAATGCCTGACTGATAGTGCCCTGGATCTGGACTGTGAGAACTCAATGATGAGCTGCAAACGATCTGTCTGTGACCCCAGCTCTTGGGAGACAGAGGCAGAGGATCAGTTCAGAACCTAGAGTGGATACATATGGTTTTGTCTCAAAACAAACAAGCAAAATGCTAAACAGGCTGTTGGGTATCTTCATCCACATGGCCTGTTGTTTCTTACAGTATATTCTGAGTTTTCTATTTCTTTGCCTTAAGTAAAATTTTCTTGATGCTTTAAAAACAAACAAACCTGAGGGGCAGTGATGGTGCACTCCTTTAAACCCAGCAATGGGAGTCAGAGGCAAGTGGATCTCTGAGTTCAAGGCCAGCCTGGTCTACAGAGATAGTTCCAGGACAGCCATGGTGCTACACAGAGAAGCACTTTCTTGAAAAAAAAAATCAATCAATCAATAAATAATAAAAATAAACAAACCCAATAACTGTATGCCAAGCACATGAGAGGAAAGAGAATGCTACCATCATGCTACAGAAGTCAAGGGCCAAGACATTACTACTGTGCTCGGGGTAACGTGGCAGCTCTTAGCAACTGTGCCCACTTCATGCCAGGCGCTCTCCAAGCATTCCCTCATTGCATGCCCAGGGATCTTAAGAAGGGAGGTAGTTGTTGCTATTATCCTCATTGGATAAGCAAGGAAATCAGTTTGGTGCCATGAACTAGATAGTCCCCGCCAAAATTCATGCCAAGGCTTAATTCCCCGTGTGAAAGGTTAGAATGTGGGACTTTTTAGAGGTAATTAGACCATGAAGACTCTGTGTTAATGAATGGATGAGCCCATTGATAGATTTTTAAAAATCTCCCCCCCCCCGTGTGTGTGTGTGTGTTCAAGTACTAGGAGACAAACCCATTCTCTCTCACATGCTCAGTCAGGCTGTAACTCGTCCGCACCCCCATTCATGTGTTTACAGGATCAAGGGCTAATGGGTTATCTGCAGAGGGGTCTTATACAGAGGGCATTTGGCTCTGTCTTCTGTATGTGCATCTCTTACCAGGCAGTGTCCATACTTGTAGAGTCCTGCTAGCAAGAAGGTCCTCACCATAAACAGGCTCAGAAAGCTTAATACCCAAGGTTACATAGCCAGAAGATGACATAGGCTAGGTCTTCCCAATGGCTAGGGTAGGGACTTTGACAGGAAGCCCTTGAGCAATGTGAAATGTATCTGGTACTTGGAAAAAAAAAACTCTTTGATGTTCTGGAATATTCTTCAGGCCAGATAACTCACTGGAACACCCTGTGTCTCAATCAGGAGAAGTCCCACTTCTCTGACCAAGGGGCCAAGGTCCCTGGGTCCTTAAAGAAGTATACCACGTGTGGACTGCAAAACCATGCAGAAGGTAGGAAGAGGCCAGCCTCTGGGGACTCCCTTGTTAACACTTGTGTCCTTCTGAGGCAGAACTCTGGGAGGTGGGAAGAACATCTTTCAACATCATGCCAGAAGGTAAGGTCCTGAATCTAATAGCAAAGCAAATTTGACTGGAAAGGAAATGAGATTTCTTTGTCAAGGTGAGGATGTCTAGGAGAGCAGGGAACAGGATGGAGTGGGGGGGGGCAGGGTGCTGGGGGGCTACAAAAGAGGGAGTGTGGATATGGAATTATTAGAATGTTGATTATGTCCTCTTGATTGTTAATGAAATTCTTCACCTTGGGTTTCTGGACCAGGGGGAAAGCTCCCAGAGCTCATTTTCCAGCTGATGAGAGCAAGAGAGAGGGCAGGAGGGGGCAGAAGGCTCTCGGCTTAGGGAGAAATTAAATTCCACCTCAACAAATGGGACCGGACAAGCCTGGCCACTGCCATTGGAGGCAGAGCCCCTGGCTGACCTGAAGTCCCTGTGGAAATGTGATGGAGACCCCGGAGAGGGAAAAACCCAAGACCCATGACTCAGGCAGCAGCGTGAACTCTGATAACAACATAACCCAGGCACAAGACTGCTCAGGAGCCTCCTGCTGAAGCAACGATAGCCCCAGGTGACCAAAACAGCTATCGCTCCCATCCTGCAAATCTGAACACTGAGGCACAGCCAGGACCAAGTGTACCTACTCTCCCATACCTGGGACACACAAAGGCTAGTACTCTCACCCAGGTAGGATCGGTTTGTGTCCTCTGAGGTTTAGAAGATGACCAACTCTACACTGCCTCCCGGAGCCTCAGCGGTCTCCAGAACATGGAGCCAATGACATTTGTTGCCATGGAGGGCTGTTAAGAGTCAAGGGAACAAACAATAATAACAAAAGTTCATTTCAAATAAAAGTAGTATTCCTTTAGGCTGGGGGTGCGGCTCAATTGGTAGAGTGCTTGGTTAGCATGCCTGAAGCACTGGGTTTGAGTCTAGCATCACATAAACCAGTCGTGGGTGCACATCTGTAATCCTAGCACTTTGGAGGTGGAGACAGGGAAATAAATTCAAGTTCATCCTCACCTATATCCTCGGTGAATCTGAGACCAGCCCAGAATAATAAGACCCTGTCTCAAAAATAGTTTTAGGGCTAGAGAGATGGCCCAGAGGTTAAGAGAATAGGCTGTTCTTGCAGAGGACCAGGTCAAGTCTCAGCACCCATACATTGACCCATAGCTGCCTGTAACACTTGTTTCAGGGGATCTGATGCCCTCCTCTGACCTCCACAGGGACCAGGCACCCACATGTTCAACAGACATACCTGCAGGCAAAACATTCATACAAAAATAAAGAAAGGAAGAAAAAATTTAATTTAATGTAAAAACTTAACATTCCCCTTTGCAGCGACCCCTCTTAGCTGATTGAGTGAGCTACTATGATGACAACACAGAGCAGCAAGACCAAGATCCCCATCTGTGTGACCACAAGCAAGATAAACAAGTCAATTATAGCACAGCTGTAGTGGTTTCAGTGAGGATGTCCCTATAGACTCATAGATTTAAATGCTTGGTCCCCTGATGGTGGAAATGTTTGGGAAGAATTGGGAGGTGTGGCCTTGCAGCATGAGGTATGTCGCTGGGGGTGGGTTTGGAGATTTCAAAAGACCACACATTCCTAATTACTGCTGTCTCCATCTCTGTCTCTCTCCATCTCTCTTCTCTCCCCCCACCTCTCTCTGTGTGCCTCCTGTGGAGCAGACGAAACCTCTCAGCCACTGCTCCAGCACCAAGTCTGATTGCTGCTGCCTTGCTCCCTGGCATGAGAGCCATGGACTCCCCCTCTGAAACCGTAAGCCCAATTAAATGCTTTCTTCTACAATTGCCTTGGTCATGGTGTTTTGCCATGGCAATAGAAAAGTGACTATAATACCTACAGATGACGAATACAAGAGAACTCAATCAAGTGGCAGAGGAGAGGAATCGTTGATGAGAAAGGTGACAATTAAGATAAGATAATTTAAGAAAAGAAAGGGGAAGAATGGAACCGAGGGCCAAGTAGGTGCAAAGTCCCTGAGGTGAGCCACACCCAGGAGATCATAAGAAAGAGTAATAAAAATAATGGGGAGTGCGGAGTACATGGCAGCTTGTTGGCCTTTGAAGGGACCCTGAGCATCTATCTTCGTGAGACAATGATGCTGCAGAGGGTTTTAGGAATCATACTCATAACTAAAGGTACCTCTCTGATGTGGCATTGAGAATGGACCACAGGGAGCCCAGCTCAGACGCAAAGGAGAGCTAGAAGGCTGTGGGCAATAATCCGGGTGACCATAGATGGCTGCTTATTGGCTGCTTATGCAGGGAAGCAGTGATGGAGGTGGTACTAAGCTCCCATTCTGGATGTGTCCCGTGGTGAAGGTAAACCCACAGGATGAGCTGATAACACTACCGGAGAGATAAAAGGAAAAATCTCTGGTGGGTTTTCCCCCCCTTTTCCACCTCTCAAACTCCTGAAGACCTGTCTCACATAACCCCGTGGAAGACCCATAGCCTCTCACCTGTCTGCTTCCACTATCCGGCAGACCCAAGACCTAAGGCAGAAATCTGTCTGGTGGCTTTCAGGAGCTCCCTGGGTTCCTCCCCTACAGAGACCCCATTGCAGCCTGCAGCTGCACCAGGCCTGTGCTCCTGCAGCCCTTCCTGCTTCTGCTCCGGGACCTTCTAGTCACCGCTCTTGCCTGCTGCCAGCCCCTTGTCATCTCAGCAGAGCATCCATATGGCCAGAAGACCTTCTCTGGCCTCCCAGAGTGTCTGGGTACCGCCACTATCCCAGCTCTGTAACTCTCAGCTTCCTCGCAGGGGAGAGGCCCTCTTTCCTTTTGTGTTTGATGAGAGCCTGCCCTCAACTCACTGAGGGCAACCTCTTCCGTGGCAGGGGCCACCTGTGTCCTCCCTCACATCATCTGGGGCCACACCCAGAGAGACCTTAGATCTGCCGTGAATCCTTAGGCTTCTGGTAAATTAACTTTGGCGGGTGTTGAGACAGGGTGTCATGCGGCCCAGGCTGGACTTGACTCGCAACGTGGCCAAAGGTGACCTTGATCTCCTGAGCCTCCTACCTCCACTATCCTAAGTGCTGGGATTACAGCTGTTCCTCACCATGCCCAGCTGGTAAATTAACTTCACTGACCTAATATCTCTGGCTACCAGGCAAACACCTGGCACAGAGCAGGCGCTCCACACACACTTACCGAAGGAACGAGCCAGATTCTTCTAAGACCTTGTGCATGAGGCAGGTCTGAGCGTCAGTCTTTCCGTAGGTAAGGGTGGGAATAAGGATGCCAACTCCACGTGTTGTACGGGGATTGAAAGCGTGAGGCATGAGCAGTGCCCACGCTAGACGCTGCACAATAATTGTCCCTCGAACACATTCTCATACAATTACACCTTACTATTCTCCTGTTCATCCCTGGCCCCTCCCCACCAAGTTCCATACCACGCACCCCTCCCCCACAGCCTCCCCATCCCCTCCAAAGGATTCCCAAGGGTGGAATCACCAAGGCCTCCAAATGCACCCCTTCTCCCTCAAGGTCCCCCCAAGTCGCCACTGGTTACATATTGATCTCGTTTAACTTTCCCGATGGATGATAAACATGAAATTAAAATGACTTCCTGGAATATTAATGTAGTAAATGGCCCTATTAAAAGAAAGAAAATACAGTGGAGAAAATCTGCTTTGATGTAGCAGTTCTGCAGGAGGCTCGTTTATCGCAGCTCAGATTCTCCAAATGAGATTCTGAAGGTTTCTCTGATGTCTCTTATTTTTCCCTCACCAGAATTTCAACAGAAAATAGAATTACAAGCTGGTGTCATAAAAACGAGGGACTTTTCCCTTCTCAACCAAGAAGCAACTGAAAACAGGGCAGGTAGGTGTCTGTTTCTGCAAACACAGGCTGAGGGCTCTCCTCCTCCTCTTCCCCTTTCCCCAGCATCTTGCTGATGGACTCCTGATCTTGGCTGCAGCAGCAGCCTCTAAAGATCAGGGCTGCCTCAGAGATTTGCACTACCTTGAAACGAGGAAGAGGACTCAGCTCCTCCCAGACCACGTCCTGGTGTGGATGGGCAGCTCAACTCTTGTACACGAAACCTTGGCTGTCACTTGTCAAGTCATGGTCTTTGGCAAAGCGTTCAGGACAGGTAGAGCGATGACTACCTGCAGTTCCAGCCCTTGGGGAGAAAACGCAGAAGGATCACCACAAATTCAAGGTCAACCTGGTCCACAGCCAGTTCTAAGACAACCGGTACTACATAAAACCTTGTTTCAGGTTTTTAAACCAAGGACATGGTGGCACACACCTCTAATCCCAGCACTCAGGTAGCAGAGGCCAGAGCTTGATGTACTTACTGAGTTCCAGGACAGCCAGGGCTACACAGAGAAACCGAAAAACCAAAAAGCAAAATCAGGTATGAATCTAGAGAGTTGGTTCAGTGGTTAAGAGTCCTGACTGTTCTTCCAAAGGACCCAGGTTCGGTTCCCAACACCCACAAATGGTTCACAACCATCCATAACTCCAGTTCCAGATGCCCTTTTCTGACCTCTACAGGCATCAGATGGCACACATGTGGTGCACATACATATAGGCAAAACAGTCATACACATAAAAATAAGATAAATAAACCTAAACATTTTTAATTAATCAATCAATCAATTACCTATAGTGGTCCGAATGAGAATAGCCCCTCTGTGGGCTCATATATTTGACTACTTGGCTTCCAGTTGGTGGAACTGTTTGGGAAGGATTAGGAGGTGTGGCTTTGTTGGAGGAGGTGTGTATTACTGGGGCCGACTTTGAGGTTTCAAAAGACTTGTGCCATTCTCAGTGCCTCCCTCCCTGCCTCCTGGCTGTACATTGAGATGTGAGCTCTCAGCTGTCCCTTTGCTCCAACCTCATGGACTCCAGCCCTCTAAACGCATAAGCCAAACTAAATGCTTCCTTTAGCTGCCTTGGATCATGATGTTCTATCACAGCAAAAGAAAAGTAACTAAAACATTCTGTAGTGTGAGGACATTTGGTTCTTTGAGACAGGGTTTCGCTGTAGCTTTGAACCTGTCCTGGAACTAGCTCTTGTAGACCAGGCTGGTCTCAAACTCACAGAGACCCTCCTGCCTCTGCCTCCTGAGCGCTGGGATTAAAGGCGTGCTAAGGGACATTAGTATCTTACTTGTAGGCAGCAGTCGAGATTAACGAAGACTCCTGATGTCAGCAAGTTCTCAGTATTGTTGTCTATCACTACTGTTACTATAACTACTAATTTGTTGTTACTGCAATCATGCATCCTCCATTGAGGTGTCACCTACTCCAAGCAGATGCCCCTAAGCTGAGTTCTCCTCTGCCTGTGGGATTGTGTATGTGGTGTGTATATGTATCTGTGTGTGCAAGTACATGTACACACATGTTTACAGAAGCCAGAGGTGGTGGTTGTAGTCAGTCACTGAGCATCAATCGCTCTCCATCTTCTGCTTTGAGGCAGAGTCCTTTCATGAACTTGGAGCTCACCATTTTGATGAGACTGACCGGTCAGAAAGCCCTAGGATCATCCTGTCTAAAGATATGCACCAGCGGTCCCTGCTTTTTACATTGGTGCTGGGGATGTGAACTTAGGTCTTCAAGCTTACACAAGAAGCACTTTAACAAAGGAGCCATCTCCTCAGCCTCCCCTCACTCTGGTGGTTGGCACCTCGGTCCACCTAGCAGGGCCTTTGTGTTGTAAAGGGGCTGCCATGTGGGTCTACAAGCTCTGAGTGCCCAGCACAAAGAGGGTGCTCCTGGCTTCCTTGTCTACATCTTGCCTGAGTCTCCCCTTATGTGAAGAAGCCTCTTCCTTCCTCCTGTTCTCAGAGAGGCAGCTCTGCTAAGTCCTCTAGCATAGCTCATCCTCCCCTTCTCTATCCCCTCTTACTTCCTCTGCAGAGATCTCAGGTTTCCACCCCCCACCCCCACCAGGATTTGGTTCTATGGGTCGGTAAAGAAGTGTTACCACCATCTGCCTAGGTTGATGATCTCAAATCATCACCCTCTGCGATGACCCGAAAAAGCTCAAGGTATCTCACAGCCTCCCAGCTTGACAAGGCCTATCTTTGCCACCTACAAGTTCAAGGTTCTTCTGATCCTTCCCAGGCTACCAGAGAAGCCCTATGCTGGGATCCAGAACAGCCCTATGCTGGGACCCAGAGAGCATCCCCATCCCTGCCTGCCTCCGTGCTTCATCCAGACACAATCACATCCAAGGAAGGCTCAGATGCTCAATCTAATAATCCCCGTGGTCACAGCCCCAGGAATCAAAAAAGAAGAAGAACTCCTGGGGACCATGCATGGGTCTGGGGCTGTGTAACATCAGCTTTCCTGCTGGAGCTACACTCCTTTGAAACCCCTGCCCAGCCAGCCCATGGACCCCTAGCAGGAAAATGAAGGACTGGAATATAGGGGTTAATTTAGGGAAAGCAGCAGCTGCTTAGATGACTGAGGGCAGCCCGAGGGCAAGAGCTGTTCTGACTGTGATAATGACCGTGGAGTACACCCCAAGTGCCTCCCCTCATGCACAGCACAGGCAAGCTGTGTATACACACACACATACACACACACACATGCACACAGAGAGAGAGAGAGAGAGAGAGAGAGAGAGAGAGAGAGAGAGAGAGAGAGAGCTTTTTCTAGTCACTGTGTGGCTGGGGTCTCACGGCATGCCGAGATGACTCTCTCATCACTGCACACAAACAGGATCCCTCCCTGTGAGACTGAGCAAAGGAGCAAAGACACTGACTAAGAGCCCCAGGACTGGCTGGAGCTGTCTTTAGACCCGCTGGCCTCTTCTTACTCCTGAGGATACTCTCAAATCACACCAACTGCGTTAACCACGCCCAGTTTCACACTCCATCCCATTACCTAACGCGCCGCCGCCATCGCCGCTGGATGAGCTGGGTAGCTGGGCCGTAGGCACGGTGTGCCGCTTGGCTGGCAGTTCATTACGCATTTGTTGCTCGTGATTTCTTCTTGTGGGTTTTTCCCAACGCTGAGGCCGTTGATCATCTTCAGTGGCAGAGCCCTCAAAAGCCTTTGGCCCGGGGCTCAAGTCCTTGGTGATAAATGATAGAGACTTAGGGAAAAAGGTGGTGGGCACGGGGAGCCAGCACGATTGCCACTGGGAATCCAGCCGTACTTTAACCATCAGTCAGAAACAGCAGGCAGAGACTCTCTGAGGACCAGCTGGCTCACCAGTTGCCTACCATCTTCAGAGCCAAAGAGAAAGCCGAAGATTGTAGACCCAGGAGACTCCATGTTGAAAACTCAGACTCCACACTCGCCCTACTCAGCTGGTCCACAAATACTCCATAGACCACATACAGACATCGACATAATGTGTGGGCCCTCACACCCATGTCCCCTGCACACATGCCCCAGCTGATAAGCATTACCAGGTTACCTGCACACACATCTGACAAACATACTCTCCTAACTAAGTGGCCCCAAGCAGACTCAGGCGCATCTAACTCTGCCTCTAAGGCAAAGCTACACCATACGGCACGGAGGCCCCCCTGAAAAAATTTGCCTGGCCCTGGCCTTTGAGTCCACACTGCAACCCACAACCAGGCTCGTGGCTGCAGATACCCATATCTGAACATCCTGTCTGCCCCCTTCTGCTCGCCCCAGCTTCCACACTGCCTGTCCTGTCATGAGGAGACAGAACATCCCAGTCCCACAGAGCCCAAGGGGCCTGATTAACAGGAAATTCTACGAATGCCAATTAGAGCCAAGTTTACTGAACAAATTGTTTGCAGTTGTGCCCCGGAACCATCATGAATTTTAATTTTGCATTGATTTGCACTGATGCGAGGCTCACAGATACCAGGGTCTGTGGCACCTCCCACCTCTCTCCCAATCCCCAGTGGGGTGTTATTATCCAACCTCAGACTCTGGGGCCCTGGGACAGACTTCAGTCTCAAGGTCAGTGCTACCAGTTCAGGTTTGAGAGACCTACGGTGCCCAGGAGGTGGGTGTGGGTTTTAGAAACACACACATTGTTGATGAGGAAAACTCTAGGCTTTCAAGAATCCTGGAAGTCTATAGACGACACCGGGGCCCTGTCATGAACCTGAAGTCATCCATGAATATGAATACCAATGTAGGAGAGACACAGTCACAGGCAGAGCTGTAATGATTTTATTTAATAGTCAACTAAGAGGATTTCCAGCATCATACAACCTCAGTCCAAAAGATACTTCAAAAATAAATCTAGTCGTATCTCCCTGTCCTTTATATCAAAGTCTCTTCCCAAACGCCTCCATCATTTCCCACCACTTAAAAAAGTATCCTTGAGTCTGGGCCTGCTGGGACCCAACTGTGATCTCAGTAGCTACTTGAGAGGCTGAGGCAAGACAAGTCTCAAGTTCAAGATCAGCAAAGACTACAGAGCAAGCTTGAAGTCAGCCTGGGCAACTTGGTGAAACCCCATCTCTAATTAAAATATTAAAAAGTAGTAGTGTACTAGCCAGTCAGGCTGTGGCGGCACACGCCTTTAATCCCAGCACTCAGAGGCCAAGGTCAGATAGCCTGCAAAGCAAGTCCCAGGACAAACAGGGCTACAAAGAGAAACACTGTCTTAGAGGCAGGCGGATCTCTGTGAGTTCGAGACCAGCCTGATCTACAGAGCTAGTTCCAAGAGAAACACTGTCTGGAAAACAAAACAAAACAAAAGCTATTCATTTCTACTTAAGTGTCACTCGGAATTTTTCTTGGCCCCTCCCCTTTCAAAATTCACCCTCTGCCCTTCCCTGCCTTTAAATGATCATGTCTGGCTTTGCCCATTATTGTGTGCTCAGTGCTTAGCCAAGGGTCTTGCATGTAACCATTGCTCTGCACGCCTCAGCCTTTTGCTCGAGGAACACTGTGCCACAAACCACCTCAAAGCAAGTACTTCTTTCCTTCCGGTTGACTGGGTTTTGGTCCGTCTGGCCTGGGCCCAGCTGGGCCTTGTTCTAACCTGAGGTTGGGTGCAGCCACCTGAGGTGTGTTGAGCAGAAGGGAGGAATTCAAGAAAGCCTATGCAGCCAAGCCGGCACACCCTTGGCTAAGGCAAGCCCTGAGGCCACAGCAAGGGTGTGCATTCAGGATGCCAGGCATTCCGAGCAGGCCACTAAACACCCCAGAGACTCCAATACCTGTCTATTCTGTGCTCCGTGGTGCTAAGCACCTTCCATGTGTGAATTCTTCTAGTCCTCTGGCGCTGACAGCCCTATACGTGGTGTCCCGTTGGCCCTGCTTCCATAAAAACGTAGTTTAATTAGGAAGTCAGACTTATGTAAACAGCTACAGTCATGTCAGTTTTATTATTCTTCCTGCAATCTCAGCCTGACCCCGTTATTTTGTGCACTTTCTAGTAGTTTACACATACATTGCCTCTGTTACATGCACGCACGCGCACACACACACTAAACCTTTGAAAGTGTGACTTGCAGACTGGGGAGCTGCCTGCCTTAAAAATATGAGGACCTAAGTTCTAGTCCCAAAACTTACTTTAAAAAAAAAAGTCTGG
>NC_022020.1:26514763-26523803 GCF_000317375.1 Microtus ochrogaster
AAAAGAAAAACAAAAACAAACAAAACAATAAATAAAGAAATCTGAGCAGTGTTTTTAATCAGAGTACTTAGAAAATGGAGATAGGTGAGTCTGGGGGAGGACTCACTGGCCAGTCAGCCTAGTCTAGCCTATTTGGTAAGTAGGCCAGACCAGTGAGAGGCCCTGTCTCAGGTCTGAGGAACAATGCCTGAGGTCGGCTTGCACTATACACTCCCCACACACATTCAAATGCATGCATATACACACATTCAAATGTGCGCACGCACACACACACACACACACACACACACACACGCACGCAATGTGGCAGCTGTGGATGTAACTCAGATTCTAATGGCAGAGTACTTTCCTAGTATGCATAAATCCCTGATTCAGTCCCCCACATTGCCGAAACTGGCTGTGGTGGCAGGCACATACCTATGATCCTAGCCCTCAACCGAGAGAGACAGGAAGGACATTCAATTAAAGATTTGAGTTTGAGACCATGTCTCAAACAAACAAACGAATAAACTGAAATAAACTGCAATGTGATTAGAACATGAAAGCTTTTGATTTCACTTCGCTTTTAGCCGGGGTCTCGCTGCACAGTCCTGGCCCCCCTTGAACTCTCTGTCCTCCTGCTTCAGCCTCCCAAGTGCTGAGATTACAGGCATGCACTACCAGGACCAGTTCTCAGGTTTATTTTTATTTTGTGTGTGTGGGTGTTTTGTCTGCATATAGGCTGTATACCACAAGTCTGCAGGGCCCTCAGGGCCCAGAAGCTGGTGGCAGATACGGGGGGACTGGAACTACAGAGACTTGTTAGTGATGGTGTGGGTGCCGGGAACAGAAGCCAGGTCCTCTGCAAGAGCAGCCGTTGCTCTTAGCCACTGAGCCATCCCTCCAGCCCCTCCTTTGGTTTTTGAAGGAAGTCCCTGGCCCCTGACCTCACTCCATCACGTCCTTCTCTGGTTCTGCTTTTGACTGCTTATCTTTTCCCTCCTGAGTCACTCGCTTTTGCAATTGCCCTGAGTTCCAAGAACAGCGGGACTGATCAATAAACATCTTTATGACAAGGGACTGAAACTACCCCTTAGCAACAGCCAGCCTTGTAGGACAGATTACCCTATGATGAGATCATTCCCCAAATAGTGAGACTCTACCCTGGAGCAGGGACACCACGTGGCTCTCAAGCGACAATTATGCTATCAACTCCTTTAGACCCTCTCTCTCTCACAGAACTAGAATTGAGACAGTAAGCAAAGAAATCTACCTGACCGTAGTCAGCTGCCCAGTAGCTGGGTCTTGTCCCTTCCCTTTTCTATGAAAACCTCAGAGGTCAGGGAGATGGTTTAGCTGGTAAAGACACTTGCTCTCAAGCTGATTTCTGTCCCCAGACTCACATGGTAGAAAGAGAGAACCAACGCCCCCATGTTGTCTCTGGCTGTCACAGGTCATGACCTGCACAAGCATGTGCGCACATGTGCACACACACACACGCACACACACATATACACACACACAAAAGCACATCTCAGAGTAAGATCAGACCCTGGAATACAGACTTAGGAGTCACTGAACTGTCATTTGTCATCACATGTCCCTGCTAATGGAAGCTCCTGTGTCTGCCTGGTATCTGCTAGGTGGGATCAGGATCTGTGGCAGAGCCCAGTCCCTTGGAACTCCAGAGCCGGGACATTTGCCCTCAAACTCTGGTAACCTGTTCTGTGAGTCATGCATCCAGCAGCTCTTCCGCAGGACTCAAGTTGACCTACATTATTTTTCACTTTCTTAGATTTGGCAGGTGAGAAAACAGAGACTTAAGAGTCAGGCATAAAACACACACTAATTCCTGTGCGTTCAGCTGCTGTGTTCTACTGATACGGGAAACAGAATGACACACAACGCCCCTGGCTTGAGCAGAGAAGTCCAGTCCAGATCTCAGGACTCCAGCAGAGGGCTCTCCCTTGGGACAAGGAATGACAATGGGGACCTGAGGGCAGGTTCCACCAATGCCTGCTAGCACTCCCAATTCCAGGACTGAGGATTTGGGCCCCTGCACCAGCCTCTGCCCTTAGGCCCCCCTCCCTTCCTAGAGCAAAGCTTGGGTTTCAGGTAGCTTCTCTCCACCCTCTGTCCAGGCTCATCTTCCCACTCTGCTCCTCCGAGAGAAAGCAAAGTCCCTTAAAAAGAGAAGCAGAAAATGTGCAACTAAACCTACCTTTTTTTCCCAATTTTGTGGTACCAGGGTTTGAATCTAGGCTCTACCACTGAGTTACATCTCCAGCCCTCTTTCTACTTTTCATTTTGAGACAGGGTGTCTCTATGTTACCCAAACTGGCCTTCAATTTGTGCTCCTGCTGCCTCCGCCTCCCAAATAGCCAGGATTACAGACCTCTGTCTTCAGGACTGACCTTCCTATTCTAACAGAGACTTTTCACAGGACTTCTTGCTGGGCAGTGGTGGTGCACACCTTCAATCCCAGCACTGGGGAGGCAGAAGCTGGTGGATTTCTATGAGTTCAAGGCCAGCCTGGTCACAGAGTGAGTTCCAAGACAGCCAGGGCTACACAGAGAAACCCTGCCCTAACAAAAAATGTAAAGATTAAAAGAGAGAGAGAGAGAGAGAGAGAGAGAGAGAGAGAGAGAGAGAGAGAGAGAGAGAGAAAAGGAAAGTCTTTTCAGAGGAAAGAGACTATAAGCCCAGATATGGGAATGGGGGGTGGGAGGAGGGGCAAAGGGTGATAAGAATGGGTACCAACTATAAGACTATTAGGGAAGGTGCTCTAAATCTTGTGATTGGACTGAGAACCCCACTAACTCCCCACACACCCACACTGACTGGGCTGAGAGCCCCACTAACTCCCCATACACTCACACTGACTGGGCTGAGAACCCCACTAACTCCCCCCACACTCAGAATGCAGCCTCTCTCCTGGAAGCAGTGGCTGTGTGGGGTGGCTCTGTCAGTCAGTTGTCATAGGGCCCACTCTCAGAATGTTCCAGATGTGGATGATCTTGCCTCAAGCAATGCACCAAACAGTTCTGGGGAGCAGATATTGTCCTGAGCAGAATCTGAGTCACAGAAAGACTGGCTCAGAGCCAAGAAGTAGAGAAGGGAAATGTTTTGTTTTCTGAGTCTTGGGTTCCTCCTCTATTCAGGGGGTGCAACAAACTAAATCAGCAGGGCTGCAGGCACAGTGGGTGCTCAGTAAACACCATTCTCTGCCCAACTTGATGGAGTCAAACACGGACAGTTTGAATCACCTCAGAGCTTTGTTTCAGTTGATTTTTCAGACAGTCCTGGGGCTGGCTTGGAACTTGGTGCATAGAACAGACTGGCCACAGGGCTAGAGAGATGGCTCAGCAGTTAAGAGCAATGGCTCCTCACCCAAAGGATCTGGGTTTGATTCCCAGACCCCACTTGGAGGCTTATAATGGCCTGAAACTCCAAGCCTCAGGCGATCAGACACCCTCTTCTGGCCTCTGTGGATACTTTGTCAAAAAACAAAAACAAAAACACCAGAAAATTGAAAAATACCAAAAAGGACTTAGTCGGGGCCTGGGTCAGGGCCTAGGGAGGGTTCTTGGTTCAGTGGATACCACACAAGTGTGACGACTGAGTTTGGACCTCCAGAACCCATGTAAATGCTAGTTGGGTACAGTGGCTCACCTATAATTCCTGCCTCCATAAACACCGGCAGAGAACAGCCAGAACAAGCTGGCTGGTAGACTGGCCCTATCGGTAAGCTCTGGGTGCAACTGAGAGGCTCTGCCTCCTTGACCGACATAGAAACATCAAAGATGAATCCAGACATCAGCCTTGGGTTTCCATATGCATGTGTACCCACATGTCTGTGCACACATACTTGCAAACATGCATACATCCATGCATATCACACACACACACACACACACACACACACACACACACATACTCACACATAAAATGGAAAAAGAAAAAACTTCATAAGGAAGAATTTGGTAGTGTGTGCCTATAAACCTTACATGGAGGAGGCAGAGGCAGACTGGAAGAGAACTCAGGCTGTTGTGCGTGTTACAAAAGCATGCTACCAAAGGGGCTACATCCATAGCTCTTTCACAATGCATTTAGTAGATTTCTGGTTTTAATTTTGTTTTTGTTTGTCAGTTTGGTTTTTTTTTTTTTCAAGATAGCATTTCTCTCTGTAGCCCTGGATGTCCTAGAACTCGTTCTGTAGACCAGGTTAGCCTTGAATTCAGAGATCTGCCTGCCTCCGCCTCCTGAGTGCTCATTGCTCCTGTGCCCTATTGCCAATATATACCTGAACAGTTCCTGCTGCGCATGCCCACCAAAAAGCTTCCCTGGCCAGTAATCTGGAGCTGGCACTTTGGCTTTGCTCTCTTAGATACTGTTAAATGCATGGTGGGCTGGATGTGTCATATTTAAAACCATTGCTTTCTGTGTTCGTGTGGCAGCTCCACGTCTCTCCTTCCTTTCTCTCTCAGCATCAGAAGGACAGGGTCCCTGTCTGCTGTCACGGCACCTAGCACACCTGCTGGACAGAGACGGTGCTTGCTGGGGCTTGGATGTAGTTCAGTGGCTGAGTGCCTGTCTGGTGTGGACAAAGCCTGGGTTCCATCCCAGCACCACAGAGAGAGAGGAGGAGGAATTGGATGGCAGCTTAGTTGGTAAAGCACCTACCATGCACACGTGAGGATGTGAGTCTGACTCCCAGGAGACATTTTTTTAAATCAGTGGTAGTGTCATGGACTTATAATCCCAGCACTGGGGAGGTGGAGACAGGTGAATCCCCAGAGCCAGCCTTGCCTAATTGATAAGTTCAAAGCCAGTTTCACAAGGTGTGGGCTGGGTGGATGCCTCGCTGGATAAAGCATTTTCTGTGCACGCTTGTGGACCAGGGGTGGGATCTCCAAGCACCAGGTAGATGTGGGACAGGTGTGGAGGCTAAGTGCAATCCCAAAATTTAGGCAGCAGAGAGAGAGAACATTCTGGAGCAGACTAGACAGATACATTATCCAGAGTTGGTGGGTTCTAGATTCAGCAAGAGACACTGCCTCAATAAATAAAGTAGAAAGCAATTAAGGAGGACATCTGTCATTAATTTTAAGCCTCCAGACATATGTATGGCCACACACAGGAACATGCATATACATACATGTCACACACATATGCAAAATGATAATGATGCATTTTTAAAAGTGTTCCCAAAGCAGGGTTTTGGTGGCACATGCCTTTAAATCTAGCACTGGGGAGGCGGGGGGGAGGGGGGAACGGGCTGCCAGAGGCAGGCATATCTCTGTGAGTTAGAGGCCAGTCTGGTCTATAAAGCGAGTTCCAGGACAGCCAGAGCTAAATGGTGAAACCTTGTCTCAAAAAAACAAAAAAAGGTGTTCCCCAAAAGCTCCAGGTAGGTAGCACCCAAGAAATGACATCTCTAAGGTTGATTTCTGTCTTCCACATGCAAGTAGACATACCTGCACCTACAAACTCACAAAGTAAATAAGTAAACAAATAAACATTTGTTGAATGAATGAGTGAATCCAAGTCCACAGTAGGTCTATATGTCTCAGAATCTCTTCATTACGTTCAATATAATATGTGTGTATACACATTTGTGTGTGTGTATAGCTATACACACATATACATACATAGAAAGAGAGAAAAAGAGAGAGAGAAATAACAGGGAGTACAGCCAGCCCTCTATGCCCATGGGTTGCACATCTGTGGATTCAACAATCTTTGATTAGAAAATCTTTGTGGGGGAGATTACATCTATACTGAACATGTTGAGACGATTTCCCTTGCTATTATTCCCTAAACAACACAGTGCAGCAACTCTTTACACAGCATTTACATTGTATTAGGCATTATAAGTCATCTGGGCATGATTTAAAATATGCTGCAGGACTGCTAGAGCTCTATGCAAATTCTACAACATTTTATACAAAGGATTGGACAGCCATAGATTTAAGCAACCAGTGGTGAAGCAGTCCCGGCACGATCCCTCCGAGGATCCAAGGTCGACTATACTCATTTCTCTGAGACAAATGGAGAGTCGTGCAAAAGCCTCCCTCATCTCCTCTCTACGCCCACAAGAGCCCCTCTGCTTGCTCCAGCTCCCTGTCCTAACTGATGCTCCTTCTGTGATCCGTCTCTGTGGAACATCCAGGTCAGATGGGCCCTTTCTGGAGCCAGGCTCACCTCACCAGGCAGCAGCTTCGGCCTGGTGGGATAACATCACCAAAAGCCCCATGCATACTCAGGAGAAAGTGCTTTCTGGGGTGAGCAGAATGAGGAAGAGTGTCTCTGGCAGTGACCCAACATGAGTCAAGGTGAGGGAGATGATGATGATGATGGCCATGGTGACAGGGTGGGACTAAGAGCTGTGACCCGTTGTCCTAGGTGGAGGGGGATGAAAAGGAGACAGCTAAGAGAATATCATCGCCTGCTGCCAGCCCCTGCTTCATTGTCCCACCCAAACCCCAACCTGCTACCTTCCTCTGAATATCCCCAAGCTTTCCCAGCACTTGAGCGAGGGCAAGTATCTCAGCAGAAGCCAGGTCTCATCCTTACCTTTGCTCTCTTCGTGGCTAAGGGGCCGGGCACTAAGCTAAGATATTTACACACACCCTTCCAGTTCATCTTGACTCACAGCACTCACAGAAGGTCACACTCGCACTATGTTGTGACAAATGAGAAAACAGAGGGTCATTTGTCTGTTATGCCATTTGCCTAACTGTCATAAACAGCAGTTATGTCATTGGCCCGTATCCAAGCCCAGATCTCAGCGGCATTGCTATGCCTGTTCCCCAAAGGGTACTGCTTAGAACCATCATAAACCCCTAATCCTGACAAGGAGCGCCTCAACAGCCGCGCCACCCTTCCATCATTTTGATGGTAGCTTCCCCTTCATGCTTAGTAGAGGTGCTGCAATTACTGACACCACCTCTGGCATGAGGGAGCTGAAAGAAAGACGGAATCATAGGATGTCAGGCTGGCAGAGACCTAATGTCACATTTTCAGCTGGCAGGTGAAAAACCAGAGGCCCACAGAGGCTTCCCATAACCATCTAACAGTAGCCGTTGAGATCTGGCATGGGGGCTTCTAGGTATTTCTGCTCAGGTCCCTGCTCTGATAGATATCCATTTTGATTTGAGGGTAGGTTGTAGGGCTTGAATCCAGAGACTCCTGCTCGCTAGGCAAGTACTCCGCCACTGAGCTATAATCCCCAGCTCATACATTTCCATTTTGAATTTCAGCTCTCTTACCAGAAAGCCCCTGGGAGCCTTCTGCTTCTTCTCATTTTGTGTATCTTTAAAGAAAACTGTGCACAACTCGTCTCCCTCCCATTGGATTTTGTCCTTTGGAGCCAGGGCCCCTCTCCCCCTTCCTCCTCTTCACACCCCCAGATCATCTTCCTCCTCTTCCTTCTCTTGCAGCTAGAACAGGATCCTAAGGCATCCGGGTCCCACTGTGGTCATGTGCTGGCCAGCAGGGGCTATCGGGTCTTCTGACTGCCGCAAAGAGCCGCTCTCTGCTGCTTCTCTCCTCTCTCAGGGTTGCTGGGAGATTATTAGATAATTTTCAAATTTGTAAAGTGCCTTAAGCTCCTCGGAGGCAAGGTGGTATATGAGTGTAATAACAATAACAATCCTATCTGTCAGAGCCATTGAGAAAATGAATCTTGTTATCCTCAGGAACCAGCCTAGAAACCGCAGTAAGGAGCACCTAAGCAATGTATGCAGCTCGGTTTCCTGACCAATCAGGGACAGGTAAAGTGCCACCCCAGCCAAAGTGTCATTGCACACACACACACACACACACACACACACACACACACGGCCCAGGGCTAGCAGTAAAGGGCTCTCAGAAAGTTATCCAAATTGCCTCTGACGCTTCACCAATTAAAATGACTTTAGGACAAGTTGAAATCAACTTAGGGAGCAAAGCATTCTGATTTCTGAACCTCTCAGAAGGCAGCCGGGAAGGCAGGTGTCTGAGCAGGTTGTCACTCACTCAGGAGTAATGACGGGAAATCCATCAGGGACAGCGATTGAGTCTGGAGAATTAGTAAGGCTGTTTACACCGTAGCTGGGAGTCGGCAGGGCTGGCCAAGGCTGGGCTCTTGACGGCTGTGTCAGCTTCTCTGCTAATGAGCTTCTCCAACTCCACACTCCCCCGCTGGACTCACTGCTGCAGACTTCAAGTCTGGCTGCGTCTGACCTTTCTGTGAGGACCTCAGGGCAGGGTGACTACAGACAGGCAGAACTGTATTCAAGTTCTGACTCTGTCACTGCCAGTCTTCCAGTGTTGGGCAAAGCTCTGTACTTCTCCAAGCCTCGGTTTCCCCAGGGCTAACATCTGCGCATATTTGTCGTCCTGGGAGGATCAAAAGTTCAAGGCCAGCTCAGGTTACTTAGGCAGTTCTAGGCTAGCCTTGGGTACCTGAGATCCTGTCTCAAAAACACAAAAAGCAAAGTAAAATCTACAATGATAGCACTATTTACAGTTGTCTGGTGAGGACGGAAGCAGGCTGAGATGCCTTCTGCTGGGTGGGCACGGAACAGAAAGCAAGTCAGTTTACCTCCTTAGCCCAGGGCATCCATCTCTTCGGAGATTGGGAGACACAAGGAGACAGAAACCATTGGGAAAATAAAACCACATTTCAAGCCACAGCCCTGCCCCACCCTGGCTGTGTGATTATGCCTTAGCTTCATCATCTGCAAAATAAAAGAAGCATGTAATCCCTCTCTAAGCCCATCAGAAACTCGCTAGGAGAAATTACAGAGGACTGCACTGGGACCAGCTGCAGTCAGATTAGAACCAGACTTCCCGGCAATGGCAGCAATAAGCCCACTCCTTCCTAGGATCCTCGGCTGTGTTGGAGGGAAGGCAGACATGAGAGCCCCAGAGCTGCTCTACAGACATGAGGAGGAACACTGTGGCCTAGCAGTCACAAGGGCTTTCTTTGATCCTCGTTGTCCAAGGCTTTGTAGAACCTAGAGTGACCCTGAAGGGAAATCTCTGGTCCTGTCCAGCAGCAAAGGTCACATCCTCA
>NC_022020.1:26524743-26528579 GCF_000317375.1 Microtus ochrogaster
GGACAGCTTGGTCTATAGAGTGAGTTCTAGGACAGCCAGGGCTACACAGAAAAACCCTGTCTGGAAAAAACTAAAAAAAAGTGGGGGGGGGGAGGTTGGAGGAAATGGCACAGCCCGTAAAGTATTTGCCTAACAATCATGAAGACCTAAGTTCTATCCCTAACACACATGTGAAAAGCCAAGCACAGCGATATGCACTGTAATCCTGACGCTGGGAAGGCAGAGACAGTGCAGGTGACGCTGGGGCTCAGTGACCATTCAGCTTAGCCTGTGGGTGAGTTCTAGGTTAATGAGAAATCCTGGCTCAAAAAAAAGGTGTTGGGGGAGTTGGATGGTGCCCGAGGAACCATACTTCTGGACCCAACCTGTCCACGCACACACACACACACTCACATACACACACACACATACACACACTCACATACACACACATACACACACTCACATACACACACATACACACACTCACATATATACACACACACATACACACATACACACACTCACATACACACACATACTCACATATATATACACACATACACATACTACAACCCCAAGAGAAAGAGAATGGGTATGGGGTCCAGGTCCCACCAGAGGCTGGAGCAGAGACTGTGGTTGGCCACTAAGAACTGTAGGTTGTAGGGCAACTCAGCAGGCTACAGGCCATGCCATACAGTGGAGGGGGCCAGGATTTTCAAGGGGCTCCAAAAGCTGGCCTGCCATGTTCTTATCCAGAGTCATCCGGAGTCCCAGACTCGGGAAGCATTGGTAAAGAGTAGGGGCAGGGAGAGAAGGGAGCCAGGGGGAAAGGGAGTTGGGGACACAGACTCCCCAGACAGAGAAGGATGGAGCCGGAGAAAGAAGTTCATACAATCTAGAGGCACTGATTAAAATCCTAGAAGAAAATGTAACGGAGGGACTTTCTATCTTTCTATTGAGACATTTAACCTAAAAGAAATGAGTTAAATAATTTATACAGAGAACAAGTGAAATTTGCTTTGATCAAATTAAAAAATATGACTGTGGAAATAAAGTGTCCGCCGCATCCTTCTCAGGCGGCGGAAAGGGCTGCCGAGAAACAAAATGACAGAGACATAAAAATAACTAACCCTAACCCGGCGAATATTAGCACCATATTTTTTGGGAGATTACACGGCGTCACTGTAGGCCACGCAGAGAAATCCTCGCTAAGCACCAACAGGAGAGGTCTCTCTCATTGTGGAAGCTCCATAAAACCCCGAAAATGGATAAAATTTTCCTTTGTAAAAGCGATCTGACTTCACTCAGGGGTTGGCCCAAAAGCCACAAGGGATCAAATCAAATTTCCCACTTGTGCCTTTCCGAAAAGGAAGAAAACTGCTTAGCTTCCCACCCCATCTCTGTGCTTCTTAAAGATGCCTCCCCTTCTCCCATTTATCCTGCACACACCACACACACACACACACACATGGGCTCACACACTCGGCTATGACTTTTTTCTTTGTCTTTTTTTTTTGGGGGGGTAGCATTTGAAACAGGGAGTCACTTTGTTACTATAGCTGACCTGGAACTCATCATTTAGCCTGGACTGACCTCAAATTTGTAATCCTCCAGCCTTTACCTTCAGGTACTGGGATTCTGTATAGGTCCGGACCTCCACACCAGACATTCAAACCTCCTACATACTTTCTCCCCCTTTGCTTGCTTCTACCTCTCCAGGCCTGGGATTACAGCCATGCATCACTGAGCCTATCTGGTATGGGGATAGATCCTAGGGCTTTTAGCACAATAGGCATACTCTACAAAGTGAGCTACATCCCCAGCCTCCCTCATCTGATCCTTTTGGGGTGTGTGTGTGTGTGTCTGTGTGTCTGTGTGTGTGTGTCTGTGTGTGTGTGTGTCTGTGCACCATGTGCATTCAGTACTTGTGGAGGCCAGAAGAGGGCGTCAGTTCCCCTGGGACTGCAGTTACAGGTGACTTCTGGAACTGGAGCTACTTAGAGATGGTTGTTAGCTGCAGTATGGTGCTGGGAACGAAACCTGGGTCCTCTGGAAGAGCAGCCAGGGCTCTTAATGCCTGAGCTGTCTCTCTGCCCCCATCTGCTCTTAGGAAACATCTCAGACCAGTTCTAAGAGTCCTGAGCAAGATGAACATGAATACCACTCGCTGACTTAACCACTCAGCCTCAGCCAATCACCCTGTAGGTGGACTTGCCTGGCTCCCCTGGCTAGCACATGCCTGTAATCACAGCACTCTGGGAGCAGAAAGGCAGGATGATGGATGAAAGCCACAGTCAGCCTGATCTACATTGTGAAATCTGGTCAAAAGGAGGAGGAGAGGGAACAGAATAAACAAGCTGCCATAGTACAAAGGGAACCCCTCTGGGTGCTTGGGGTGTATCTTCCTCTTCTACTGGGGGGGAGACCAGTAAGTAAAACAGAGAAGCCACGATCTACCTTTATCCACATCTACTCCATCTTCATACCTCCTCCTGGAGAGTCTGCTGGGCACCTGTAATCCAATCTAGGAGTGAAAGAAAGTTCAGCTTGGCTTGTTCCAGTCCTACTGGCTTTGGGGGTTCAGATGACCCAAAAACTCTTAACTCTGAGGAGAGGTTAAAAGCCAAACAGTGGGGGATGGAGAGATGGCGCAGGGGCTATAAGCACTGGCTGCTTTTCCAGATGACCAGGGTTCAATTCCCAGGACCCATAGGGCAGCTCACAACTGTCTGTAATTCCAGTTCCAGGGGACTCGACACCCATGGCAAAGCACCAATGCACATAAAAATTTTTAAAAAATCATACAGTAACTGCTTCAAGTTCTGGCTTCACCACTTGTGTACTTGTGTGCCCACAACCAAGCTAACTCCTCCTCACCTGCAGAAAGAGCAGAAACACTTTCCAAGAATGGAATGGAGTACGGGCATGCCACAGGGTATCCAGAATTTGCAAAAGTTCCATAAATACAGATTTTTTTGCAGTGACCTTGATCAAGGCATCAAAGGTCACAGTAGATTTTCTCCCCAACTCCTTAGTTATGGTTTCTGACTCTCCACAGAGAGAATGTCTAACTGGCCTCTGTTCTGCCTGCACCATGGAGAGGGCTGTGGTTTGCAGCCCTGGCTGCACAGATGAAGGGCGTCAAGATAAAGGCACAGTTCAACCCGAGGTCACATGGACGTGTGCTTTCTCCAGAGAGTGAACCCCTGGCAGCTGTTCCCTTCCCAAAGACCCGCCATGAGCCAGAGAGAACCTGAAGCCAAGATTGGCTTCTCCTGAGGAAGCTTTGTGTTGTCTGTCTGTCTGTACTTTGATTTTTGAGACAAGGTCTCCTGTAGCTCAGGCGGGTCTCTAACTCACTACGTAGCAGAGGGTGGTGCTGAACGTCTAGTCCTCCTGCCTCCACCTCCCTGGTGCTGGAACTTTAGGCATGCACCACCAAGCCTGGCTTCTAGAACTCTGCAGCAATGCAGGCGCTGTCTCTAGTGAGGCTGAGCTTTCTGTCCCGGAGGGTGTGTAAGCCGAACCCGAGGGACATACAGAGGGGTGTGTGTGTTCAGTGGGGGCCACTCTGCAGGAACCCTGTGCAATTCTCAGCATGTAGAGACGACTTGCGCTCAGAAGCTACCAGCCTTTGTGGGCTCGAGATATCGGCTCCCTTCTTTTCTGTGCACCTTTTCTTTTTCCTCTCCCTATGATTGATCTTCTCCTCTCTCCACCCCCTCCCCAGGACCCTTGAGAAATGCAAAACCCATATGAGAATAGAATCTCATATTATGTGCATATTATGGTTGTGTGTGGTGGAATGCTGTGAAGATAAAGGAGGGAGAGGTAGAGAATGGAAAGGCAGGTGC
>NC_022020.1:26528715-26536363 GCF_000317375.1 Microtus ochrogaster
CATGCGATATCCACAGCAGGTGTGCTGATGTCGTCCAGGAACTGGGCTGTGGGTGAGCCCAGGGCACACGAGTGTGTGCATCCAGGCAAAGCTGCTGAGCCACTGTACCAGTGCAAGTGTGTCAACCCTGGGATGGGGTTGAGCCTGCTTTTATCTCCTCTGGCTGTGCAGGATTTACAAGCTTTTGAAATGCAGGATTAATAAGAAGAGGCCGGTGTTTTAATCTATAATGGAACAGAAAGTATCATTATTGTTAAATAATGCACAGCCTGTCGTTTATTAAGAATTAATGGTTTATCGAGTGTTCAGGTTGCAGCAGCCGCCTGTGCCCTCCCTGGCCTGGGATTCTAGCTGGTGGCCTGTCCTCAGTCCTGTCCCCCAAGCCCGCAGGCTGCAGGGACAGCAGCCACCAGTGGGTGGCCTAAAAAGCTCAGAGCTTCTGCTGAGAGGTTTAGCCTCTCTTAGTGGTGTTCCCCCGGTGGGTCAGGAACAGGGAGGCAGACTCTGGGGAGACATGACACAGTGATCCGGTTCACTGCCTCAGCCTGGATCCTCTGTCCATCCCATTTTAGAGAGAGGAAGATTCCTGCCCCACCATATTTCAGGCTAGGAGGCTGTCTCCATTCTTGGAAGTCAGGACAGTAGAGACTCAACTATTCGGGAAGTTCCTTCCTCCTGGGCATGGAGTGTGGTGCTACAATTTTCTCAGGAGAATCGGCATCTAAAGAGACCTCTTGGCTGGAAAGAAGGAAGCCACAATAACCAAGGACTTTCTACAGGCCAGGCATTTCCCAGGCATCATTCCACTGTGACCTGTGTCACCAACTAGCGCATGTGTTCCCATCTTTTAGATGGGGAAACTGAAGCTCACAGAACTTACAATATTCATCCAAGGCCACATCACAGATGGACCTAGAGCCAAGCCATTCTTTTTAAAGACCTGTAGTTCATGGTGGCCTTGAACTACCACTAGCCAGGTACCGTGACCTTGAACTCCTGATCTTTCTTCCTGACTCCACCTCCTGCGTGCTGGGATTGCAGATCTGTGCTTCACACTTAATTTAGAGCCAAGCTGCTTTCCCCCTGCCTATGTCTTTCCAGTTCAGGCCTTGGGGCAATAGCTCTAGGCTTCCGCATTACTTTAAAATGGTTGATTTTCAAGGACAGTGTCTGAGAACCTCTATTGGGCCTCTATGCCTGCCCCATGATGCTTCAACTGTAACAATGCATAAACAAAACAACAAAAACCTCAGCAAATCTAGCATCTCCCCCAGCAGAGAGCACTGAGGGCAGAGCCAGGTGATGCTACAGATGGCAGCCAGGGTCCTGATCCCCAGTCAGATCCATCCTTGAACGCCTTGCTTACCCCATCACCCACCTGTTTGTATGGATTGACTCTCTAGCCAGAAAGACTCAACTCCAGATCCAGCTTCTGATTGCATGTCCTCTAAATCTGTGGCAGAATCAGCACCCTGTGACCTTGAATAAGTTCCTCAACCTCTCTGAATCTCTGGTGGATGTCGTAATAGGCATGCCTCAAAGGATTATTGTAAGTGCTCAATGAGGTCATCCCTGTCAGCCTGCAGCACAGACTTGACAGTAAACACTGGGTTGATACTGGGGAGGAGTGGTGCTGCTGGGGCTGCTGACTCCAGCAGATATTCGCAGCATCCATAGGCCACCAGTTCCCGCCCCATTCCTCCCCTGCTGTGCTTATGCAGTGGGCACATACTGGGCACCTATTCCCCAGGCTCTGGGCTGGGCACCTGTGGTCAGCCTGAGGCCGTGCTGAACAATGTCTGCCCTTATCAAACCTTCAAGCCCTCTTCCCCTCCTTCCTATAATCCCAGCTCCAATCCCTCTCCTCTCGGCCTTCAACCTTGCACCCTCTGAAGCCCCTCTCTGTACCTACCCCACCTCATCTCTGCACCCCATGCTCCACTCCTCTTCTATTCCAAACAACGCAGTGTTTGCCAGCTGCCTCCTTCTACTTCTTTCCTCCTTCCCCCTTGTCTCCTTCCCCATCGTCCAGAGCGACACCACTCTTGTCTCAACCCCAACTCGCTCTACTCTTCCTTCCCAGTCCCAGCCTTTCACAGCCAGTACTATCCTCCCCCATCCCCAGCCTTCTCCCATCCCAGTTACTGGGGTCCTGAGGTTCTCTTGGGGGTGGTGACACTGCCCCTAGAGGCCATTGTGGGAAGGCGCACTATGAGAAAATGAACCCCCAATATCCCAGAGCGGGCACAACCCCAGCACCTGCAGTGGGTGGAGCCCCTGATTGGCTGGAGTTGGGCGGGCACTAACTGCGCTCCAGTGAGCTCCTCACTCCCCACCCCCACTGTCCTCTCTCCTCTGGGCGGGCCACCACGCTGGGACCTCGGCTCACAGCCGGGCTCCTCACGCGGCTCCTGTTTTATTAACCTGCCTGTCGCTGCTCTCGCCACTGAATAGGGCCTAGAGGGGAGGGAGGGAGCTGCGAGGTGGGGGCCGGGCTTTGCGGGAGATCACCATGGAAACAGCAGCTCGGCCAATCAGTGGGCAGGCAGGCCGAGTGCAGCGGGCAGCTCGGTCTCTGAAGCCTCGTGCAGCCACCGGCTGACTCCTGCCTGACAGGCGGTCTGCAACCCCTGCGAGGCAGAGGATGAAAGGGGGGACAAGACCCTAGGGGAAGTGGCACCGGCAATTGAGTGGCGGAGCGGCCATGAGGCTAGAGGCACTGGGGTGTGTGTGTGGAGGGGGCTAGAATAGAAGAGAGACTGGGGGGAGCAATGCTGGCGACGAGCCCTGGCGTTGGGTGACAGTGACAGGACTACAGGAGCCTGACGCAGGAAGCCCAGTCTCTCCCTGGTGGAAGTGTTCCATCCAAGCCAAGGTTCCTCGCTGGTTGGGACCACTCCACTCTTTGTGTGGGAAAGGACCGACTTTGCACCTACGGCCAGCCAATAGCACTCCCTCCCCCTCCCCCCCCCAGTTATGACAAGCAAAGATGACAGCACACATTGTTGAATGCCGGGGAGGGGGGCAGGTCTGTCTCTAGTCAGGAACCGCTGAGCAGCACTATTAGGCAGTGGTCAGTATTCATGAAATTTGTTGCCTGTGAACTGGCTTCCCTGCGAGAAAGGAGGAGGACAAGGAGGAGAAGTGGAACAGGAGGAGGAGGAGCCAGAGGGAGCCAGGCTAGGGTCCAGGTGGGTGGAAGGGGAGCGGGACTCCAGTTTGGGCTGCGAGGAGCAAACAAAGCAAGCTCTCTAAATTCCTTCCTCCCTGCCCAGCCTTGCCCAGCTGTCCTGCAGACTCACTCCAGACACCACATCCAGGAAGTCCTCCCTGATTGTCTCATGCCGTCACTGGATTTCCTTTCCTTCGGAACAGTCACTCGCCCCTGCCTCCGCCACAGCCCTCTGACTCACTGCTAAGAGTTGTCACCCCTGCTGAGGGAGAGCCTTCCCTCTGCCAGGCCCTGACAGACTTCATTCCCATTTCCTCATCTCATTGTCACAGCTCCACGCGCCGGGTACCATTATCATCACCGTTTTGCAGGTGAGAAAAGCGAGGCTCCCATTAGCAAGCTCGCTCAGGATGGATCCCAGAGACAGCGGCGAGGATTCAAAGCAGGTGGTCAGGTCTGAGGGCTTGCCTGTCTAACCTCAGACGTGTAGTGCGAAGCTCGCGGCTCCTGGATGGGTCTGAAGCCCCTTGCAATGCCCAGCACGCACTGGTGAGTAGCAGGCACTGCCGAACTGCTCTGAATAGCATGGTGGTTCTGTGTGAACAGCCAGGCACCAAGCCCAAGAAGGCTAAGACTGAAGCAACTCATGGCGCTGGTCCCCAGAATGCCAGCAGGGTTTGCTGTGGCATGGTCTAGGAAGTAGTACCACTGAGACTATTTTTTCAGCCACACTACCTCACCAGTTCTCCCATGGAGGCTGGGCCATGGCCCCCCCTAGTGGCCAGAAGGTCACTCTGATGACGGGGGCGTGCCCCAGTGTACCTGAAGATCTCCAACACAGTGGTCTTCTCACCTGGCTAAATTCTCAGACTTCAGGGCATGCTCTCGGGAGTTAGAGCTAAACACCTCAAGGGACTGGACTTGCCCCAAACTGAGCTTGACAGGACAAACCTCCACCCATTCCCCTCTCCCCACAGGAAGCGTCCCTTCCCTCCACCCCTAACACATTTGAAAAGGTGTTGCCCTCAAAGGACTCAATCAGAGCCCTCCTTCACAATGGCCAGAATGATTCCACCCCCATCCCAGCAAGAGGGGGCTTGAGGCTGCGGGGGCATCGCTAGGAAATATTGAATAACGCCACCTCCCACTCAGGTTAGGGTTTTGGTCTGGAATCCAGGAGCTGGAGTCCCAAGGGGCTCCCATCATAACCGCTACCCCCACACACACCATGCACCACCCGCCTCCCTCAGGAACCTGCCACACACGCACAGCACCTCGGCTTTGAAGGCAGGGCTCCTGGCAGGCTGCTGTTCCCATGGCAACTCCATCCCAGGCTGCCCTACCCAGTGCTTTCCTCCACCCCCTTCCTCCACCCTGAATCCATATCACCTTCATTCACAGAACAAGTGCAGCATCACATCATCAAAGTGGACACCCCTTCCTCCCAGGCCTTTCTCCATCCTTGTTTTCTCCCCCTTCTCATTCAGTAGGAAGCCACAAGCTGGGAAGGGGAGGGGTGGAGAGAGAGGAGGTGGCAAGAGGCTGAGCTGCGGTGGGTGAAAGGAGAGGGGAGAAACCGGAGGGAGCCATGGCTCAGCTCCCCTTCACAGTGCTGTGGTCCCCAAGGTTTGGCCTTCTATTCTCATTCCCAGAGCTATTTCATCTTTGTGCATGGGTCTGTACCTTTCCTGGATGAAAGTCCAAAGCACAGACAGGCTCCCCATGAACCCCAAGACTCACATTGAGGCTCAACCTCAGAGCCCTGGTGCTGCCTCCAGCCCCCCAACCCCAAGGCTGCTCCCCATTCTGAGCTGGTGCCCCTTGCTTGGGAAAGACACTCCTTGTCAGAGTCAATGGGAGCACTGAAATCTCGGGTGGGTCAGTGGGCAGAGCTGGTGGAACCTCAACCCCCATTGTTGCTTAGGCAATGTGACTCCTCCAACTAGGGAACCTTGACTTTGGTGGGTGCTGTTGGAAAGTCCAGAGAAGCCTGCTCCGGCCAGCATCAGTCCTCTGTCTTCAGGAGGTCCAGGGGCGATGGTCACAACCCAGCTTTAGAGCCGGCGGCCGGGACTTGAATTGCAATGCTCTCATTTGTCCTCCACAGGAAGCTTGTCTCCTCTGCCTTGATTCCCGTGTCTGAACAACGGAGGCAGCAATGACACACAGGCCTTGAGTTGCAGTATTTCATTTACTCCTTGCGGCAGCTCAGCAGGGTAGAATGATTGTTGTCTGATCTACAGAAGGGAAACTGAGGCTGGGATAGTCAGCGGCACAGCGGGACTTTAATCAGGCAATAGAAGGTACTGGTGGCACAGAGTCCATACATAGCAGCTAAGTCTGAAGGTGGAGGGGGTCTTAAGAGGTCGGGCTCAGGGCTGCAGCACTTGCCTCGCACTGGGTAACCCAAGCTGCCATGTAGTCCTATTGCGGTTCTATGACCTAAGCTCAGGCCTCCTGTGTCGCTGGCCTTTGCTCTGGGGATGAACAGATTCCATTGGGGACCCAGACTGTGCATTCGCCAGCCAAGATCAAGGTCAAGAAAGGACTTGTTGAGACCGACTGATGTTGTCCAGGAGGGAAGCAAGCTCTGGCCCAAGGAGTGCCTGAGCCAACAAGTTGTGAGCATCTCTGTTTAGCCAAACACTTGACCATGCACACTGAAGAAGGTGAGGCCTCAGGATGAAGGGACTTGGCCAACTGATAGCTATTTGGTCCACCCTTCCTTCATAGGATGCTGCCTGTGGAAAACAGACCAAGGTCAGGGGCTCTGGGCTTAGAATCATCCAGAAAGGGAGCAGAAATCCCTAAGGAAGCAAGGCTTGAAGGACAGGTTGTGGGACTCAGTCTCTCCCCTGCCAGCCCACAGCTTCCCATCTTCCTATAGCCCACCCCCAGTTTTTTAGGGGTCCTCCAACCCCTAAGCAGCTTAGCCACTCTGGGAATTTCAGTGTGCCGGAACACACACACACACACACACACGCACGCACGCACGCACACACACACACACACACACACACACAGCCCCAATCTCCTACCTTGAGTGAACAAGCCAAACAAACAGCATTGTTCTCCTACACAATGGACACAAAGAACTTGGGAATTCACAGAATGGTCCAGAATTTCAGCTTCCTTCCCCTCCAAGCCCTAGAGAGCTCCATTGTCTGCAAACTCCACTTAGAATACACACCACTGCTCCAGCTGTGGAGCCACTTAAGACTCGAGGAAGCACCCCCTCCTTCCCTCCCAGTACCCTGCCCAGCTAGGGGAGGAGGGGAGCAGCTTACAGTCCCTGCACCGGTGACAAGCTAGAAATGACTCTGCCCTCAGTACCACTCGGGGGCGCCCATTTTACAGCTGAAAAGTCTGAAAGACCATGACCATGGGACCTACGGAAATGAAAGTTCCCAGGGTCCCCCTCCTCTGCTCCATGGTGTGTTTATAGGCCTCTAAGGACAGAGGACTCCCTGAGTTCCTAAGGCACCTGTTCTACTGAAAGGTCCCACCAAGGACAAAACAATCCTTGAAGGAATGCCATCTAGGTCTCCTAAGGCCCAAATGACTGATCCTCCGCTGGGATGTGGCTCCTGGAATCTGAGTCTTCTAGAAAGCCAGGCGGTAGTGGTGCACAACATCAATCCCAGCACTCAGGAGGCAGAAGTGGGTGGATCTCTGAGTTCAAGACCAGCCTGGTGTACAGAGTGAGTCCCAGGATACCCAGGACTACACAGAGAAGAGGAGTATCTTCCAGAGATCAGGCCATATGCCTGGGGGTAGACATCAGAGAAGACTGCAGCTCTCCAGATAAGCACTGTAAATTAATGCATAATTACCAAGTAAGATAAGGGATCTGACTATATGAATTTAGGGAAAGCAGCTAACAAAGGATTCTTGATTAGTGGAACAGAGCTAAGTAGCCACCAACTAGCTGTGCAAAGGTCCTGTGGCAAGAGGAAGTTGTTTTATTCATAATATTTATGTAATAGATGAAGTTGGTCATTAAATTTGCAGGCACTGGTGGGATGGGAATGAAGCGTTTGAGCAACAGTGAGGGATGTGATCTGATTCTAGAGCAATGGAAACACACATCAATGTGTTCAAGAACAGCTGGTTGACTTTTCTGATTGTTTGGTAAAAAGAGGGTTTCATATCACCCAGATGTTCTGGAACTCACGATGTAGTCAAGGCCTTGAACTGCTCATCCTCCTGCCTCTGCCTCCAGAGTGCTGGCATCACACGCATAAGCCACCCCACCCAGCAAGATTGGTTGATCTTTGCCTCAGAAAGCCATGGAGCCAAGTGGCACTGAGGATTGCGCTCAGCTGGTATGCTTGTCTAGCGTGCACAGCACCCCGAGTCTAATCTCCAGCATCACCTAAGGCAGACCAGGGCCATGCACACCTGTAACCCAGCACTTGGGAGGCAGAGGAAAGAGACTCTGAAACTCAAGGTCAATATCAGCAAGTTCTAGGCCAG
>NC_022020.1:26536498-26620645 GCF_000317375.1 Microtus ochrogaster
GGGTCACAGATCTCAAAGTCCCTGCTCCCGATGCAGGTCCTCTATACCCTTGCACACAGCTTTCCCTCTCTACCCAGAATGCTCTGCTTTCAGAACCTTCATTCCAGTCTGTGCTCAATACTCTCCCCTCCCTGAACAGAAGAGCAGCTCTCCCTACACATACTGACATGCTACCTACTTAGATAGCTTGGTCCTTTTCGTAGTATTCACAGGGCCTAAAAACAAATTATTTGATTTCTTTGCTTGCTTACTGCTGCTTTCTCCTTCCAAAACATAGTTTTGCCTAGTCATTAAATTTGCATGCTTCAGATCCCATTGGTTGGAAGGGGATGAGTGGAGAGAATGCTGTGCAGTTGGCCAGAAGGCCAGCATGGGGCAGAGTGTCCTCAAGTGGCCACCATCGCCATCACCATCGCCATCCAGGCCGGGGTTGAGAAGAGACTAATTCACTTCAAGCTATTCTACTCTCTATCCCCATCATCTGAGTTCTCGAGAGTGCGTGGTGCTCGGCAAGGGCTAGCACGTAGTAGGGCCTCAGTAAGTAATAGATGAAATCGGTCATTATGGTAGACACCTGGAATCCCAGCCTTTGGAAGGGGAAAGTAGTAAGATCAGGACCTGTAGGCTCTCCTTAGCTACACAGCAAGTTGGCGGTTAGCCCAGGTTGCGTGTGACAGACTGTCTCACAAAAACTAAAACACCTCCCCTCAAAATGAACAGGCGAATGGATGACTGATGCCCTTTACGATAAAAGAACCAGGGTTTACCCCCAAATATACAGATATAAATGGATATACTAATAGGAAATGTGTGGGCACTCAATTACTCAGGCCAGTCTATTGCTCCGGTCTAGCTAAGCCATACCCACAACCTCTGGCTGGCCTAGGAGGACAAGGACAAAGACCCTGCCCTCGTCATCTAGTTTATCAGCGATCACTGTAGACTTTTAAGCACCACACCAGAGAAGCGGCAGAGGCTAAACCAAGTGTCTCTCACAGGCTCCATCTGTCGCCTACCTCCTATGACCCTCCCCCACCACAGCCCGCTGAGCTCATGGCTTCCTGAGCCCTACTCTTCTGGGAATAGCTGATACCGTCACCAAATGGGAGTTACAAAAGAGAGAAGAAACTCGATGGAATATCTCCAGGACTTAAAATTTGGCTATACTTGGGCAATATGTTATTACAGGGATTTTTGTCCGTTTGCTTGTACCAGAGATTGAATTTATTAATCCCAGCACAAAGGAAGACAGAGGCAGGCAGATCTCTGTGAGTTTGAGGCCAGCATGCTCTACATACTGAGTTCCAGTTCTCTGTGACACAGAGAAACCCTGTCTCGAAAAAAATAAAAAACAAAAAAAACGAAACAAACAACAAAAAAATCTAGGCAATGGGGCTAGAGAGATGGCTCAGTGGTTAAGAGCACTGGTTGCTCTTGCAGGGGACCCAGGCTTGATTCCCAGCACCCATAAGGTAGCTCACAACCATCTATGACTCCAGTTCAAGTGGATCCAATGCTCTCTTCCTGACCTCCACTAGTACATACACACATGCAGGCAAACACCTAAGCACATAAAACGCAAACAGATTCTCATAAAAAGAAGGCTAGGCAAGGGTTGACAGCCAGACCTGAAGACCTGAGTTGGATCCCCAGATCTCACATAATGGAAAAAAGGGGACCCCTGAAAGTTGTCTGCTAGGCTCTGTGTACACTTGGATTCACATGCCCATTCATGCTCACACAATCAATTAATCAATCGATTGATCAATCAATAGGCAAGTAAGTAAGCGAATAAATAAATAAGTAGAATTTATTTGGGGGGGGCTAGAATTTGAGACAAGCACTCCACCTCTAAGTTACATCCTGGCCCTAATATTTTATTATTTTACTTATTTATTAATTTGTTGACTGTGACCAGGCAGTGGTGGCTCATGCTTTTTTTAATCCAAGCACTTGGGAGGCAGAAGCAGGCTGATCTCAGTGAGTTTGAGGTCTACAAAGAGAATTCCAGGACAGCCAAGTCTGTACACAGAGAAACCCTGTCTCGAACCCTTCTTCCCAATCTCCCCCCCCCCCAAAAAAAAGGAATTATTGACTGTGCCTAGTAAGTGGTTAGCCTGGCAAAGGATGGGCAGGCCCATGCTCAGTAGCTGACCTGGGGTAGACTGAGGCAGATTTGGAACACTGAGTGACCAGGAGACGTCTTCACATGGCTTTTCTTACGGTCCCACTCTGAGACGGTGTTGAGAACGCATGCACCTCTGCGGGACTGCTAATATTCTCCCTGACAAGCACACTAAGGCTCAGGAAGGGCTAAGCAGTGTGCTCAAATTTTCTACTATTAGCCATTCAGTGGAAGGATGGATTTTCAAACTCAAGAAGGTGCAGAAGCCCTCCCTCCACTCCTCATCCTGATGGTGGTTGTAGCCGAATATATCATGAGTCACGCCTATAATCCCAGCACTCAGAAAGCAGAGGCAGGTGGATTTCTGTGAGTTTGAGAGCAGCCTGGTCTGCAATCCAGGACAACCAAGTCTGTTACACAGTGAAATCCTGTCTCCAAACAAACAAACAAACAAACAAACAAACAAATAAAAAATGAAGTTGAAGCTGATTGGGCAGATCTGACAATCACATTCCAGGAAGAGGCCATAGTTTGAGCAGTTTCACTTTTTGTTTTTGCCTGCTTTGGGTCAAACCTAAAGTTTCACGACTAGCTGGCAAATGCTACCTCTGGGCTATGCTCCTAGCCCTAATTTGTCTTATCTATTTTTGGGTAGTTTGGGGTTCTAAACCTTCATCAACAAGCAACAATTACTGATGACTTTTTTCCTCTCCGTGGCCTTTAGGCTATCAGGCCCCGGGGTGGAGTCCCAGTCCTGGGTGTGTCTCTAGCCTTCTAACAGAGCTATACAAACCACTAGACGGGACTGAGGGTGGAGGGCGGGGGTAAGGGGTAGGAAAGAGGTGAGCAGAGAATTTTGGGTAAATTTGTCTCCCTACTCTGGTTGGGGGTGGGGACAGGGGGCACTTGGGGACACTCTCAGGGCCAAGTTGGTCCTTTGCCCATCTGCATCCCTGCCTCCTCCTGGCTCATTTCATTCCAGCCAATAGATTTGAAATATGCAGATTTAATGAGCAGGCAAAGAAATGATTGGCTCATTCCCCTGATGTAATAAATGCCACTATTCAAGTAACTCCTATGTGCCCCACCCCCGTGCCCATTTGGGGCATTGGATTTTATTTCTGGCAGGAATCCCCTAGCTCCTCTATTTCCCCTTGTTCTTTTCCCCATTCCAAGCTAGCAAATCACATCAAAATGCCCAACTCATCTCCCAGGGGATGGGAGTATAGCAGATCAGGAAACCCACACCCTTAGGTCCTGCCTGGGCTCTGGTCTTCATCGGCCAACCCACGTTCCTTTGCTGGCTGTACAAAGCATCAAATCCAGATGACAGAGCCCAGAGAAGACACTTTGTGAGAATCCATGTCCAAAGCTTTCTAAAACCAAACCCCAGATATCGGCTGTTCTTTTCAGCCCCTAATTTAGTAATTCTATTGAGAAAAGAGATTGTGGGTTTTTTTATTTGGTGTGATTTATTCTTTATCATATAAATAATAATAATTTACACAAAGCTCTTCCCCAAACAGAAGAGAATCTGTACATAAAAATAAACAAAAATTAAACTGAGCTGGGCCTGGTGCCCAGAAAACCAGCCAATTCCAAACACAACCAGGAGAAAAAAAAACCCTCCAGGTCCTGGGAGCTCTGGGGCCTTGGCTGGAAGTCTGGGTGGAGGCTCTGATCCGGGAAGCCACTGCCCTCTCTTCAAGTTCCTATGCAGGCTGATGACGTGGATGGCAGCCGGCACTCATAGGGAGTAGGCAAGCTTGTTGGGCTGGGAGGCAGGTGAGATCCAGACTAGTAGCGATAAGCAATTCCCAAGCTCCTGGGTGGTGTTCCTGGAGGCTGCCAGCATCCAGGGGGTGGGAGAGCTACTGTGGTTAGGGAAGATGCAGCCGACTGTTGGCCAACACCCAAAGTGGGTGGTTCTCTGTCCCCTGCAGCTCCTCACTGGCCTGGGCTGGGCAGAGCATCTTCTGGTCTCCGTTCCCTTGGCGCTCTGGCTCTCCCTCTCTAGAGGCCTGTTATTTTTACAGATACTGAAAGATGACAAGCAATCTCCCTGGCCATTGATTAATTCCCTCAACAGACACTCTTTGGCTGTTTTCAATTCTCCTCCCGCCCCCGCCCCCACCCCTGCCCTTCTTCTCTGAGGACTTTCCATACTCTTAGGTTGTGCCTTGTAGTGCAAACTGCGCTTCCCCCTCTGGTCCCACAGAAGGAGGTGGGTGAGCTCTGCTCTGTAAGTATGGCCACCACTGCAGTTAGATATTTTACAAACGGTGAAGATGACGATGGCCCTGGGTGCGGTGATGTTGAAGAAGAGGAGGAAGATAGAGGAGGAAGGACCTCCAGAGTGGTACTGAGCCTGCTTTTGAGTCTCGGGTAATTATTTGTCTTGAACCGAAATGAGAAATGAGAAGACGATGAATTGTGAAGGCAGGTGGTGACAGGAGTGGATTGGAAAGCGTGAGAGTGAAGGACAAGAGGCAGGAAATGCGTATAGGCGCGGGGGGAAGCTTCCAGAGCAGAAATGAAGGGAGCACATGCAGGTGCGGGTTAAGCTTCCAGAAGGGAGAAGCAACATCACAGGTAAAAGCCAGGGATCTAGGAACAGATGTTGTGATTTCAAATTCCAGCTCCTGTGTGTGCCTAAGGGGCACAGTATTTGCCTAGGATGTCAGGGTTCAGGATCATTAAAAAGACAAAAACAATCAGGCAGTGGTGGCGCACGCCTTTAATCCCAGCACTCGGGAGGCAGAGGCAGGTGGATCTCTGGTTTGAGGCCAGCCTGGTCTACAGAGTGAGTTCCAGGACAGGCTCCAAAGCTACAAAGACACCCTGTCTCTAAAAACAAAACAACAACAAAAGACAAAACAGCAGCAGCACTCACTGACTTAACTGTTCTGAGCATCGGCTCTTTTATCTCTACAATAGGACGTGCGCGGTAGTACTGCCATGACCATTAGGTATTCAAATAAAGCCTGGCTAGTCTAGCTGGGTATGATGGTGCATACCTGTGTCTCTCAGCACTGGGGGGAGGAGGGACTGAAGCAGGAGGTTGGCAAATTTCAGGCCTACGTGGTGTACATAGCAACATCCCCCCCTCAAAAAGAAAGAGCGAGGGCCGGAGAGATTGCTCATCGGATTAGAGCACTTCCGGGACTCACGTGGAGGAATGAAAGAACAGGCTCTGTAGGCTGTCCTCTGACTACACATGCTTGTCGTGGCATGTGCACACACACACACACCCCCGCCCCAAATAAAAAATCTGAAAAGGAAAGAAAAGGAAGGAGAAAAGAAGAGGAGAGGAGAGTTAGTGGTATGATAACTCTCTGTGCACACTCTGCAAGGTGTAACCCTAGGTGCAGATCAGGGTTACAACTACTTCCAGGGCAAGGGTCTTAGAACCCAGCAAGCAGCTTGAGAAAGGTCAGGAGACCTGGGTCAGGCTCTGCCGCTTAGTTTGAATGACTTCTCCCCACGCCCCTTCCTCCAGTCTGGGCTGTCCTGAGTGACTTGGTGTGAAGAGGATGATGTTTCAAGCCCATCATCCCCTCGGGCAGTAACTCTGTGGGAGTGACTGCATGGCCCGTGGGAATGTTCTGGCTCCAGACAGGCCCATACAGGTGTGTAGGTTCAGGTACAGACTGAACAGCATGCCTGTGCCAAGGGTCAAGCAGAGGGAGAGGCTGAGCAGGTCGGACGGGCCTCCTTGCTGGAGTTGAGGAAAGGTCTGCCGTAGCGGGGAGGCTCCTGTGCCTCCCCCAAAACAGCTGCCAAGCTCTAAGGGGCCTCTCATCTTGGGCCCAGCTGCAGAACCTGGCGAGGCTATGACTGGGCCCATGTTTGCCATCTGCTCCCAAGCTTAGCTAAATGTTGGGAAATTGGCTTTCACCATTTTGGCCCCTTTTTTTTGCATTCTTCATAATGTTTTTCCTTCTCCCCAGAGTTGAGGGAAAGGAATGAGCAGCAAGGGTCACCCATACACCATGCCTCATTAAAGCTTGGTAGACTTTCCTGGTCTGGACCTTGTCTATGGATGTCGGGGCCCTCTAAAGTCTCAAAGACAGCAGGTGCCTGCTGAGGCTGCAGAGAAGGCTTAGATGGTTTTCCTTGACTAGTCCCAGAAGCAGACTAGTACCAGCTCTACATCCCTTGAAAGCCTAGGATGAGGGCTCAATGTCAAAGTCCTTCATGGGTTCCTCTCCTTGGCTCCTCACAGACATCGGCCACCAATTCACTGGAATGAAAAATTAGATTCAAGCTAGGCATGCCCTGGGATCCACTCCAGGATCACCCATTCACATGCTGTATGGTCACAGCCTGAGTTCGTCCAGGAACCCAGGCCTGCCTGGAGGTGTCTCCGGTGGCAGGACTGATGTCGGCTGGGCAACTGTAGATGCCTCTTGTTGCTGCTCGGAAAGCGGGTGGTTCACTTACTGCGCACTCAACTCCTGTATTCTCCTGCCTTTGCCTTGTAAGTGCTGGGATTACAGGTCTATCCCTCCATGCTCAGCTTTTTTAAAAAAAGATTTTTTTAAAAAATAATTTTGTGTGTGTCTGTGTGAGTATGTGCACACAAGTGCAGTGCTTGCGGAGACCAGAAGCATTAGCTCTCTTGGGTGCTGAAGAAATCAGCAATTACGAGACCCTGATACAGGCACTGAGAACTGAACTCTGGTCCTCTGCAAGAACAGCTTGTGTTTTTAACCACTGAACCATTTCTCCATCCCTTGCCCAACATTTTGCCAGGCAGAGTGGTATTACCATGTAGCTTTGGCTGGTATCACCATGTAGCCCAGATGAGCCTTGAACTCCATCCATCCCCTTGCCTCCGTCTCTTGAGGACCACCTCTCCCAGTTTCTGCCTGCATCACTTCAAATAAATTCCCCTTTTCAGGAGAAGAATCAGGCTCGGAGAAGTTAGGTCACATGTTCAAGGCCACCCTATAACAAACATCCAAGTGGCTACTCAGAAAGCACCCCAACACCGAAGGCTGGGCTCCTACCCACCTGGATGAACCTGAGTTTCCATTCCTAACAGTGAAGCAGATGTGCTGAGACAGTGCAGAGAGCCAAGACGGCAATGCCCCAGCCTCAAATGCACCTGCCCACCTACGTGTTCTTGCACACCTGGGTCCGCCTAAGCAACCTCCTGGAAAAGCCCCTGGAGGTGACCACATCCTTGCTGAGTCTACAGATGGCCCCCACCAACCTAAGGGCCACTATGGTTTTCTCTCTCCTGTAATCCATATCCCCTTGCTTGTGTAAGTCTACCAAAGTGGCTCTATACCCCTCTCTTCTGTGTCCCTCTCCTCCCTTTAGGACCCTTAGGCTCCCTCCCTGCATGGCCCATGCATGTATGTAGGCTTAGGGGGCAACCAGTTGCAAATCTGCCTGATGGGCTTGTGACTGGGGGGATGGCAGAACCGGTATAATGCATCTTATATCATCATGCATGTGCTCTTATAAATCAAAGGAAGCCTGGAGTCTCCTGGCTGGTTGATCCTTTGGACTCCCCTCCCCCTGCAACTTCCCCCAGCTCACCAGCTGCACAATGGAGTGAAGGGAAGGGGTGAACTGGCAGAAACCAGCTTGTTTCTGGGGCTAGAAAACAGAACTGTGAGAAATTAGCAGGCTGAGAAATGTCTGCTCCGCTCCGTGTTTGTATTGCACCCACCGCTTTCTCTGTGCAGCTCTTTCCTCCTGCCCCTGCCACCTCCATGCGGGCTCCCCACCCCCATCATCCAGCGTGGGAGCCTGGGGCTTGGAGGTTGTGTGTCTGGGGTTTTGAGGAAGGCGCAGCTTGATGTGTGTGTGTGTGTGTGTGTGTGTGTGTGTGTGTGTGTGTGTGCAAGTGCGTGTGTGTTTCTGTGTGGTGTGTGTAGGGATGGCAGACCTACTCCTCCTTGGGAGGCAGCTTAGCTAGAAACGCCAGCGGCAGAGACAATTGTGAGGGTGGGGATGCTGAGCGCAGAGCCGGCGGAGCCCGCGGGCAGGCAGAGAAGCACCACACAAGAAATTGATTCCATTAAAAAGTAATCTTAAATTTAATAAAAGTTATGATTTGATTATAGCCACAGAACCTACAGGCAAGAGGGAAGGGGGTGGCTTCTTCTAGTGATGGATAAACAGAAGGGGGAGCAAGAAATGAGGAGGGAGAGGAGAGAGAGAGAGATGCTTAGGTTTAGATGGATGAGAGAATGGAAGGACCTGGGGTGTAGTGGATGAGACCATTTTCTTTCCCTCCGATGGAAGAAAAAAGCCCGTGGCTGCTTTCCAAAGTGGAAGGGAAGGAAGTGAGGAATGTGAGGAGATGGGAGGAGCAGGGAGAGACGGAGCCATAGGGCGACTGGGAGGGACCAGGACATGGAGCAAAGGCCTGGACCAAGTGGATGTCATGCCTGTGTGTGGAAGAACCCTGGAAAGGATCACAAAACACCCCTTAGCAGCCAGGCAGGCAATTCTGAGTTTCCATTCCAGGTCAGAGTCTCTCTAGCAGCAGGAGTGAGAACCTCTCAGATCCCCAGTTTCCCCAGCTACTACACCAGACCCTGGAGCTCGCACCTTCTGCGCCAGGCTCTCCTAAAACCTAAAGAAATGGCTGACCCCTGAAAGGGTCGTTCTCTTCTGATACTCCCCCACTAGAGGGCACTGGCGAGCACTACCCCCTCCCTAGCCTAGCTTCATTCCTTTTCCAAGGCAGCTTGAACTTTGTCTCAAACACACACACACACACACACACACACACACGCACGCACGCACGCACGCACGCACACACGCTCTAGAGCAGTGTTTCTCAACCTGTGGGTCTCGACTCCTTTGGAGGAGGGGGTCAAACAACCCTTTCACAGGGGTCACCTAAAACCCTCGGAAAACACAGATATTTACATTACAATTCCTAACAGTAGCAAAATTGCAGTTATGAAGTAAAAATGAAATAAATTTTGTGATTGGGGTGTCACCACAACATGAGAAACTGTATCAAAGGGTCACAGCATCAAGAAGGTTGAGAAGCACTGCCCTAGAAGCCGGCTCTCCTATGATGGCCTGTGCTTTGACTATTGTTCATCTTTCCGAGTGTGGCAAGGTGGAGGGCTATAGCCCTGAAGCCCAGGGACGAGAGGTGACCAGAGATGGCAGGTAGAGAATCAGAAGTTCAGGAGTTCCAGGGTACATTTCGGTTACAGGATCAAGGACCATCTGGGGAATGCATACCCTGGACAGTTTCCATACCCCACCCTGCGTTTTCTCTCTCCTGCTCACCCCAGAATCATGCTCAGGTACAGAGTTGACATCCTTCTGACCCCAGAGACTGGGTACCTCTGGGGTTGAGACACTTGGTCCAGCCTGCCAGCCACTGCAGTCAGGGAGGTGGGAAGAGCATTCGGCTTCCATGAAAGTCTTGATGGATTGTCTTCAGCAAGCCCTGGCCCTGTCTGAAGCTGGGTGGGAGGGTGCTGGGGCCTGCAAGTTCAGTTCCAGAACCTGTGAGTGGGGACTGGGCCCAATGCCAGGTCATCACTGTGAAGAGCTAATGGAAGTGAGAACCAGAAAATCTCTGTCCGGGATCAGGAACCAACGAGATAGATACAATGAAGAAAATGAAGAAAATGGAGCCTCCAGGAGACACAGACAACACTGGAGGGAAGAAAAACCCAGGTCGGCTTTGTCACCTTTGTCCATATGCTGGAATACTCAAATTCGTTGTTTGTTTGTTTTAGAGAGAGGGTCGCATGTGACTCAGACTGGCCTCAGACTTAATGTGTAACTGAAGATAGTCTTGAACGCCTGACCCTCCTGCTTGAGCATCAGGAGTACTGGAATTACAGGAATGCAGCACCATGTCAGACTTAAATTTACTCTTCATGTGAGCTTGTTAGTAGCATCTGTTAGTGGTTTGGAGTGTGACTCAGTGGTGGAACACTAGCTCAGAATACACAAGGCCCTGGGTCCCACTTCCAGCACCAGCAAAGAGCATTAACAGAGACATCACAAAAGGAGTGACCAAAAAGCTTTCTCTTCTTTTCCTTTCCTTTTAATTTTTTTCTTTTAAAGATGCAGTCTTATATAGACCAGGCTGGCCTCAAATTCTATGTGTAGCTGACTATAGCCTTAAACTTCTGATCCTCTGTCTCCCAAGTTCTGGGATTTTAGGAGTGTACCTAACACTGACTCCTTTAGGTTTTAAAAAAAATTATTTATTTTAGGGGGCTGGAGAGATGGCTCAGTGGTTAAGAGCATTGCCTGCTCTTCCAAAGGTCCTGAGTTCAATTCCCAGCAACCACATGGTGGCTCACAACCATCTGGAATGAGGTCTGGTGCCCTCTTCTGGCCTGCAGACATACACACAGACAGAATATTGTGTACATAATGAATAAATAAATATTAAAAAAATTATTTATTTTATTTTTGAGATTATAGTATAAATTATACTATCCTCCTCCCTTCCCTTTTTCCAATATACTCTTCTTGATCTGCGTGTGTGTGCACGTGCGTGCGTGTGTGTGTGTGTGTGTGTGTGTGAGAGAGAGAGAGAGAGAGAGAGGGGCTGTCCTGAAACTCCCTCTGTAGACCAGGCTAGCCTCAAAATCAGAGATCCACCTGCCTCTACCTCCTGAATTCTGGGATTAAAGGTGTGCATCACCACTACCCAGCCATGGCCTCCTTTTTTTTATTATTATTAATTGTTGTTGCACACACACACACATACTACATATCCCTAAATACACAAATACAGCCTGCTCATTTGTACTCTGTTACTTGTATGGATGTTTTCAGGGCTGATCATTTGGTATTGAATAACCAATTGGTATGCTTTTCCCTGGGGAAGTCTATGCCCTCTCACCCGCTACCCCATTCCATCCCATAGTTGCCTGCAGTTCTTTGTCTAGGACTGAGGCCTCCTGGGATTTCCCGTATACCTCTTTGTGTGTCTATTGTTGTCCTTATTCGGTTCCTGTTTAGGGAGTTGTCGGTGAGACTTTCTGGGTATAGCTTATGACATTCTAGGAGACACAATCTCACAACAAACTCCCTGTTCCTCTGGCTCTTACACTTTTTCTGCCCTCTTTTGCACAATGACCCCCAAGCCTTAGGTGCAAGGGTTGCTTTGTAGACGTATCCTTAGGACTGAACCCCACAACTCTGCATTTTGATTGGTTGTAGTTTTCTGAAATGGTCTCTTTCTTTAGCAAAAAAAAAAAAAAATCTCCTTGAGGATGTTGCTAAGCAGGTTGTTGTTATCCAAGAGGGGACCAGGATGCCACCCAGCCCCAGCCTGGGGCTTGCACTCCTGGGACTACAAGTCTAAAGAGGTGACCTCAAGTCAGTACAGTAGGACACTTATAAAGACACAACCCACAAGTTGGGCACTTTCTGTTGATGCGGGTCTGGTGGCTGTCAACGAGCATAACAGGCTATGAACTTTCTGCTAAAATGAGGCATCTCTGTGTTAGCATGATACAACTGTTTCATCAGGGAGGGGAGCAGAAAGCCTTGCAATTACAGGAGCAGAACACTGGCAGGTGAGTTATGGTTCCCATAAAGTACTATGCCTGCCCGAGGGTCAGGCTGAACACAGTTCCAGCACGAGGTCAGGCCAGGATTTAGCAGATGTTTTTCTCTTCGTTCCCCCCTTGTCTGAGGTATTCTGGCATATCTGCCCTAGCATTCAGTGCATGTGGGGTGAGGACTGCACTTATCTGTGGGTATAAGGACATATTTAGAATATAGTTAGGGATTATGCTATTAAGTAAAATGGTAATTTTGGGTTCTCCTCCAAGATCCATGACTTCACTAGCCTTGGGTAGTTGGCTATGTTTCTGGTAACACGCATGGTTTTGCTCTTCTTGAGTAGGCCTAAGTCCAATTAGAGAGAGCTGTTGGTTACTGCTAAGGTATGCATGTCATTACTGCACCGTTGGCGTTATCATGCCAGGCTGCACATTCCTGTGGTTCATAGGTGTCATATCTGGTGGTTTCCCCTCTTTGGAAACTTGAGTGATACCTTCTGGTACCATGAAAGCTAGTCGTCAGGGAGGAGGCATTCGGGTGGTTTCCAGCTCTCTGAGCCCTGTGTCTGAAGTTCAGGGTGTCTTCAGCAATAGGGACACTCACCTTCCACTTCTGGGGGCAACCAAGGGCAACAGCGATAGCCTGTAATGTTCTGAGAGTCTCCTGGACAACCCTGACCAACAACTCAAAAAAGAGCTTTTTGTGACTGGTGTTGGAGTTTTTGGCTCTTATCAGTCCAGATGGAAACTTTTTATTTAAACTATGTATGTGTGTTTATATATCAACTTACAAATATTATAGGCTTTTGGGGGTAGATAGTTAATAGTAAGATTCCTTGTGGCTTTTTCAGATGTCCTTAATGTTATTTTACTCTCTTTCTTCCTCCTTCCGTGATCGCCCCCCTAATTAGAGCCCCTCAATTTTCCCCATTTCTCCATTCAGATCACCTGTCCCTTCTCCATTGCCCCCACCCCCACCTTGTAAAAAGGTCTCTTTTTTACTTTCCTGGTTTCTGCAGTTCTTTTAGGTTTGCTTTGGTTTGTTTCTTTTGGAGATAAAAATCTCACTCTGTATTTCTTGCAAACCTAGACTTTACTGAGCTGCTCAGGCTGGCTTTGAATTCTCAGTAGGCCTCAGACCTCAGCCTCTCTGGCGGGGAGACTTGTGGGTAGAAGCCACCACACTCTACTCAACTTCATTTTGTTTTTTTGTACTGAAATAGACTCAATAAAACGAGGCCACTCTGTAACTGGATTTAATTCTAAATCCTCCTATCATAGACTCCTGAGTGCTGGTAACAGGCATGAGCCACCACACCCAGCCTCTGGAGGTAGTCACAGTGGCGGTTACTATCTTCATTTTACCAATGAAGAAACTGATATTTAAAAGGGTTTATTACTGCCCCTCCCCCACTCCAGGCCACAGAACATCTACCGGATGGATCTGGGACTGGAAACCACCTGTCCAAACCCAGGCAAGGCTTGTAGATCACCGCCTATCAGGGCTCCATCGTCTGGAGGTCTGTGGCCACAGCTGTCACAATGCTGGTCTGTTCTACCAGTTTGGATCACCACTCTGATTCCCATACCAGCAGCTTCTGTACCCGCTTTCAGGGAGTGCAGCCTGGTCTGGAAGTCCCATGGTCCATTATGTTGCCAGGGGCGGGAAACTATAGATCTGATTACCACAGGAAGCTCTGGAGCTGGCAGAGCACAATGATGTGCTGATGAGGGTCCCCACCGGGACTTTGGAGGTGATCTGCAGCTGCCGCCTTCCCAAGGACTTCCAGACCCCTTCTCAGAAGCCCTCCCTCTGAACTGGGCTGGAGCCTCACACGTGTGCTGTTCTACACTGAAGTCCTGTGCTGCTAACCACAGACCTCTGCTGTGCTTCTCTACTGTGCTCTATGTTAGAGAGCATCTGGTCATTCCCTGTCATTGGATCCTGCCATCCTTTTGCTCTTGACCCCTTCCTCTTCTGCAGAGACCGCAGAAGCATTGGCTGGGCTGAATGGACCTTGGAGGGAAACTGTTCTCATGCAGTCCTACGTCTGCATGACACTCACTAGTAAGCATTTTCTGCAGCCTTTCCCCGGAGCTGCTCTGTGTGGTGGATGAAGACAGATGGTCCAGACAGGGAAAGAGAACATATATTGGTCAAGAGCCTGCTGTGTGCCGGACCACCTAGCCTGGTATAGACAATGGTGAACAACAAAGAAACCCCTCTTCAAACAAAGGTGAATGTTGAGACTCAACCTGAGGTTGTCCTCCGAACTCCACACATGTGCCATGAAATGTGCCTGTTTGGGTGTACGTTTGTGTGTATGTGGTGTGTGTGTGTGTGTGTGTGTGTGAGAGAGAGAGAGAGAGAGAGAGAGAGAGAGAGAGAGAGAGAGAGAGAGAGAGAGAGAGAAGGTGACAGAGCCAGGACTTGAACCTGCCCGTGTCTAATGGGAAGTCTGTGCTCTTTCTGGCTTGGGTATCTTTCATCTCTGGTTAAGCCCCGGAGAGGAAGAGCTCCTTCACAGGAAAGAGGTCTCCACTCTAACTTGGCACAATCTTTCAAAATGAAAAATTCATAGACATTTTGAGCCAGCAATCTCTTTTCTAGGAATGAATCCTCAAGAAACATTTACACATGCGCACAGGGTCTAGATGGTCTTGTTTGCAGTATCAAAAGCTCAGGAGCAACCTGAACGTCCATCAGCAAGGGAAGGATAAGTACAGTACTGTGGCCACGAGGAAAGACAGGCCAGACTGTACACCAACGGGGAAAATACAGTACCTCAGCTATTGGATGCATGTGCATATATTTTATATGTGCACATATATTGCATATCCATTTTGTATTTATATAGCTGAGGTTTCTTTACACGGTGTTGATGGTTCCCCGGTGAGAGGAAGTGAAGCAAGGTGGGGAAGGTTAAAGAGGCTCCCAGGCACCAGGAAGCAGCCCCTCCACCCTGCCTGTCTCTTCTCTGTCTCTCCCTTGAGGATTCCCAGTGCATAGACATAGCAGACATTGAAAAGTGCCTGGGACAAAGGAAGGGAGTGGCTTATCAGTGCTGGGCACCGCTTCCTCCCACCATCCCCATCCTGGCCTGGCACCTCCGGAAGGAGTCTCAGACTAGACCCCTGTTTGGGGCCCAGGGCTCACTTCATTAGGATCCTAATCAGTGGAGATTGAGCACGTCTTGCCATTACAGACTGCAGAGGAATGCTGACGTCTCACTTCTCTGGGCCGTCTCAGGATGGCATTGGATGAAGGCAGCCTGGGCCACTGAGTTCCTCCTAGGTCTCCGTTGTTTATCATTGAGTTTTGTATACTGTACAGCAGACGAGATCCGGATGTGTCTGACAAGGACCAGGGCATTCTGGGCTTGAGACACGCAGGGACCTGTTGAATGTTTTTCCTTCATCTTTAGGAGGACATCCGTGGCGACCGAGTGCTGATAAACCAGACACACCAGCTGACCTTGTCTTCCTCTAGCCCTATATCCTCCTACCACCTGTACAGGTCTGGGACTCGAATGCACTATCACTGCATGGTTAGACAGCCAAATGAGGGGTTTTCCCGCCTCCAACAGGCCTCTCCGGCTCTGTGGTCTTATCCACACACTCTCATCTTCCTGTCTCACTGCTAAATGTCAGCCCTTTGATCCAAATGTCCCTACAACCTCACCACCAGAAATGCACCCCCCCCCCCCTTCAGACTTGTTCCTCTTCTTGCTGTTCTTTTTCTCTTTGGTCTCTCTGCCTGTCTCTAGGCTGATCCACAGCCTCTTGCATGTGATAGGAAGATAGGAATCCAGCTCAAGAGGCTGAGGATGAGGCTTCGTTGGTGCAGTGCTTGCCTGCCACATACAAGGACCTGTGTTTGATTCCCCGTGTCACATAAAACCATGCAGTGTGTGATGGTACATGCCTACAATCCCTGCTTGGGAGATGGAGGCAGGAGGATCGGGAGCTCAGAGCATCCTCAGCTACAGAGTTGAAGACCAGCTTGGGTTACATGTGACCCTGGTGGGGGCTGGGGGAGGAGTTCCAAATCAGGGCAGCTTATGGGTTTTTTGTTTGTTTGGGGTTTTTTTCCTCACATAACTGAAAAACTTGAGATACAGATTTTAGGCAATATCTGGATGGGGCACTTAGGAAATGTCACTGGGCATCTGTCTTCTTGACTGGGGCCTGCTCTCATTGGTGCTAGCTTTACTCTCTGGGTAACCACACCCCAAATCGTCTAAAGCAGCCCCATATTTAAATGTCCCAGAATGGCAAACCATACAGAGAAAAAGCACCCTTTCCCCAAGAGGTCAGCAAAAGGCCCCCGGCTGATGGTACTGGGTCTGTTTCTATTGAGTGCCTTGTGGTTCGTGGATGGATGGCACAGACTGGCCAGATCCAGTCCTTTATCTATCCAGGAAGATGGGAGAGCCCTTTCTAACCAGACATGGGGAGACATGCTCTGCAGGCAGGATCTGGGGGTGCTCACCAGCGGGAAGATGAGAACCTGACAGTGACTGACAGCAACTGTCCAGCCTTGTTACTGATCTGGGGCAGTATCTCCTCTCTGTGGAAAACTGGCGGGGTGCTGAGACGCTCTGGAGGCATCCTCACAGCCTGGTTTCTTTGCCTAGCCTCGGCCCCACAATCTGGATTAAAGCAGCTCCTTGGCCTAAGTCTCACCATACACCCAGGACACACTCTAGTGTGGATGGGGCAGGGACAGCACAGGAGCGGAAGAAGGCAGAGGCTCATGAGCAAATTTTGAAGGTGAGCCGTTCCTGGGTGCCTGGACTTCTCTCCCAGCCTCACTGGCATCCTCCAGTCAGGGGTGGTGCAGGCTAGCTTAGTGGTCTTTGGTCTTCTGCTCCTCATGATGGCTGCCTTCTGCCAGGGTCTTCTCACTGCCACACTGCCAGGGCCTCTGCACATGGGTGCCAACCTTGTCCAGCACCACTCTCTCCCGTCTTCTTGCCTCCCAACTGTATTTTCTACTCAGTCTAAAGAAAGTCAAGACTTTTGCTTCAAGGAGCCTCCTGGTCTTCTGTGGGAAGACCAAGGTGGGAAGAGAAGTGTGAAATCAGAGAGGCAGAGGCAGGGGCTGGGCAGGTCCGGCTAGTTAGCATTCAGTGGAAACACTGGTCCCACGTCCAGCCAGTGACTCACCACTTCCTTCCCCACAGCTGGGGATTGTCTGCTCTCTGACTGTTATCACACAGCCGGTACAGGATCTCAAGTCCCTTGACTGTGTTAAGTTTGAAGACTCCAGCTGGGTTGGGTGTCAAAAGTCTGTAAACCTGGGAAGTGGAGAGCCAGGAGTTCAAGGGCAGCCTGGGCTACACAAGCCCTTCTTGAAAAAGAGAGCGGAGGCGAGGGTGGGATTGAAACCCTAGACAGATGCCTTACCGGAGGTTCTTCTGTTGTCCTACATTGAAAAGTCTGCAACTGGAGCAGGTATATGAAATTCTGGCACATGGACCCCCATTTCCAATCCAGTGCCCATGGCAGACATTGCCAGTCAACACTAGTGTGCCCTTCTCAGCATGCATCCAGGTTACTCATTCCACAAAAGCTTGGGACTGCGTCCTTGCCACTCCTGAACTGGCTGGCCTCTGAAGGCTCTTCCCGTGCTGATAGCTAAGAATTGTTTGGATGTGGATGAATGATTCTCCCGCCCTCTATTTCCCTGTTTTCCCTCCGACTCAATGCTTTGATCATTCCCTTCCCTTCCTCTCTTGCCCTGTCGTGTTTCTGAGTTCTTCCTGAGTCCATGGAAACCCTCGTTTCTGTCTGGGTCTCCAAGGTTCTGTTTACCGTCACTCAACCTCAGGTTCCTTGTAAGTTACATGTATTGAGCGATTCAGTGACACTGGCTCAGAGAGACAGGCATTGATAGAGACACAGGAGGCAGTCACAGGAAGACAGGAGGGATGAGTCTACAGAAATGTTGCCAGATAACAGAATGGCCAAAGCAGGGGCTAGAGTTAAATCAAGGTTGTCTGAGTGGGAATGCGGAGGGGGAATCTGAATGAAAATTGTCCTGGAACCCCCAAGGTCACAGCGGGAGACAGGATCAGGTAAGATCTAAAACCACAAAGGACAAAGGGAGCATATAAATTAGGATCTCAAGTGACAAACATGAAAAGGACAGAGGATTTTTTTGGGTAGCGGGGGACTATGAAGAATTGTCATAATGAGATGAACTTCACAGGGCTTTGTACGGGTGACAGCAGCCACAAGTTACTGAGCAGGAGAGTTTGGACCAGGAGGGTAGGTGCTGGCCTATTAGAGGTTAGATAAGCCAATTAGAGGCTTATCATAAAGCCTTACTAGGTTGGTGGATATGGCTTACCCATAGGAAGGAACAACCTGGAGCAATTTTAGACATCCAGAAAGAAATACCAACTTTATCTCAGGGGTATGTGTGCTTATGGGGCACATACAAAGGCCAATGGGTATGCACATCCCTCTCTATAATCTGGGAGTTCAAATCCCAGCACATCTACTTTCTAACTGTAAACCTCTGGTGTCATTGTCTTCACTTGCAAAATGAAAATGACTATCACCCATCCCTAAGAGTTGCCTTTAAATAAAGTGTTAAATAAGAACGTGAATGGGAAGGGGGCCGGGAGAGAGTGGCTAATAAAGTACTTGCCTAAGTTTGATCCCAGGTAAAAATGTTGGGTGTGGTGGTTGGTGTGTGTTGTAATCCCAGATCCGAGGAGACAGAGACAGGTACATTCCTGGAGCTCACTGGCCAGTCAATCTAGCTTAACTGGTTATCTCCAAGCCAAAGGTAGACTCATTTCCAAGAGCGGACAGTGTTTCCAAGAATGACACCTAAAGTTGTCCTCTGACCTCTGCAACATGAACGTACAATGCACCCTACAATGCTCACCCTCATACGTGAACACACTGAGAAAAAATAAGGGTGCATACGGGAATCAGGTATGGCAGTATAAGCCTGGAACCCCAGCATTTGGAAGAATGAGGCAGGAGGATCCCACATTGCTGAGCCACACAGCTAGTTCCAAGTCAGCCAGTCTCAAAGTCAAAACAAATGAACCGAGACTTTCTCTATCTTAGCAGAACATTGCTAACCTAGCATTATGTAAGACTCCGAGTTCAAACTCCAGAACTACCAAAAACTGTCTCTGAGTTAACAGCTCTTAGCACTTGGAAAGTAAAGACTGGAAGATCAGGAGTTCAAGGTTACTCTCAGCCTCATGAAACTTGGAATTTGGAGGCTATCCTAAGCTACGTGAGAAACCCTGTCTCTAAAACAAGAACAAGAGATGTGTATAGGAGCTAGGGATACAACTCCGTGGTAGAGCGTTTGCCTAGCATGCCCAAGCTTTGTGGCATATGCAGATGCGCGCGCGCGCGTGTATGTGTGTGTGTGTGTGTGTGTGTGTATGTTTACCTACGTTTATCAGCTTTAATGGTAGAGTCCTCTCAAGCACACCGTCTAATGCCCATGTGATGGGAAATTTTTGTGTAAACGAAGGCTATAATCCTAAACTGCCCGATCATGTATAGGGAGAGCCTGCAGAGCTTCAGCAAAGTGGTCAGTTGTGCTTTAGGAGGCAGAGGCCACACATAGCAGCATAGCACAGGCACTGGCTGAACCGAGGGCTGAGACAGATAGGTGGTCATTTTTCTTTTTTTTGCTTGTATGTTTGTTTTTTGTTGTTTTGTTTTTCAGGACAGTGTTCCTCTGTAGCTTTGGAGCCTGTCCTGGAACTCGCTCTTGTAGACCAGGCTGGCCTCGTGCGCCACCACCGCCCGGCGATGGCCAAGTCTTTAGACCAATCTTCTCTCCTTTACCATTGGGTTGTGGACTTTCCAGCCTTTCCAAGCTGCCTGGCTCCATCTCCACTCAACGAAGGAAATAAAAACAGCAAACACGACTTCTGGTGCTATTCTGTGGCCAACAAGAGTCAGCTAGGCCTATAAAACAGAGTCTAGATGACAGTCCCTGGAAACAAGGAAGAAGCTGGCAGGGCATTTTCCCAAATCCCTGTAACCAGTCAAGAATGCTGAAGAACGCAGCAAGTGAATCCTACTCAAGTAAAGTGTGATGTGGTAGGAGCTTCTGCCCTGGTTTCATGGCCTCGACTGCCCTAAAGGAGTACCCTTGCAGGCCCCCATGGAGCCCTTTCCCATGACCACCTACTGGTATTGCTGGGAACAAAGGCAGACCTCAGAAGGTCCAACTTCCAGATTCCCTTTGACCTTTGTCCTGGCCAGGGCCCAGGAAGGGGCAGCAGCAGGCCAGGAATAGATGGTTCTCAACAAGCATACCCCAAGTGACCATCCTTCCTCCCTGGGAATCCAATCAACTGGATGGCCCGAGGGAATGGGCTCAAACCTGTCTGTTGGAAGGGGATTTCCCTGGGTTTCAGTTGAGACTCTAGGTAGTCAGGCCCACCCGTGGGGACAGTTAATACTTCTTGAGAAAGTAGGACACACCCATGGCAGACAAGAAGCCTTGGAAGACCCCAGACACTCTTTATTAGAGCCCATCCTCGGGAGTCTGCCTTCCCCCGGAGATGTCCTCTTCCCTCCGTGCCCCTTCCAGCCTCAACTACTGCCTTCTTTCTCCTCAGGAACAGCCTGTGTTCCTGTGTTTACCTGGGGCTGCCTGGTCTGGGTGTTTGTATGTGGGTCCTTCCTTGTCCCCCACCCGGCGGATGCCTGGGCTGAATTGTGTATTTCCGGAGTTGCCTACTTGAATCACAGGCTCTTATTTTTAGAAGATTATGAAGGCGGGGGGGGGGGGGGAGGCGGGGGAGGAGAGGACTAGAGACCCGGAGTTAGAGTGGAGGAGGGTCTGAACACGGTGACTGTGGTACAGGACTGGAGTGAGGGGACTAGATGGGAGGGTGGAAGGAAAAGAGAGGTGAAGCACTGGGGGAGCCCTACTCTCCCACTACCCCGAGGCCCTGGGTGGAATCACACTCTATCCAGCTGGGGAGGTTGTATGGAAGGGGCCAGGTCAAGGGTCAGTCTCTGGCATGTAGAGCTGGATCCCCGGGGAGGCTGAGGAGCCTGGGAAACAGGCTGAAAAAAGTGTCTCCCTTCCCCCTCCCCAGAGGCCTTTGGGACTGGAGAGTAGCTTCCTGTACGGACAACTTTTCTGTCCCTTTTGCTGAGGATGCCTTAACCCTTCCGGTGCTGGTGTCAGAGAAAGGTGCGCTCACAAGCTCTGTCACTCTTGCGGGGTGAGAGGACATCAGCCTGAACCAAAGCTTGTGGGGTTAGGAAGTCCCCACCCTGCCAGAAATGAGGAGTCCAGGCTGAGAGGCCTTAACCTTAGAAACCTGGTTAGTATTTCTGTCTCCATCCGGGTGCTGTGACCTCGCTGAGCTCCTCAGCTCTGCACTTGGGATACAGCCTTGGGAAACAAAGCAGAGATGCTGCTGCTGAGGGGAGCAGAGAGAGGACATCTGCTGGTCCTCTGCTGCCCTGAAGAGTCCACAGACACTGAACTTCGGTGCTCCCTCTCCTGATGCTGCAACCAAAGGCAAGAGGCTGCTACCTCTGAATGCGTATGCTCGGCACGGGCGACAGCTCGCACACCCCGGACTGCCAATGAGCCTGAGATGAAGAAGTAAACCAAAATAGATGGGTGGCCTACCTCAGCTTGCAGGAGAGGCTGTCGCTTCCTTTCATGTGGCCTCCCGAAGAGTGCTAGATTAGAAGCCAGAACTGGCCTGGATTCAAGTTCTGACCGATACTAGTTGTGAGGCTTAGATCAAATCCCATTGCTCCTCAGGGCCTCAGTTTCATTTCACTGCAAAATGCAGATCCGAAATAAAGCTACCTTAGGGTAAAGCGCCTGCCTATGGCAGAGCCAGACAACCTTTGTCAACCTACGGGGTGTACAAAGCAACGGTGTTATTGTCGTTATTGTCAGACCTGGTCCAGAGGTTGGATGCAGCACAGTCGTTTTTAGGCTAAGGCAGCCTGGAAGTGTGACCTTGGGCAAGTTCCTTGGGTCTCCATTTACTCATCTGCAAAACGAAGGCCCTGCTAACACCTACTGCAACGGACTGCTGGAGAGGAAATGAGACAGTACACAAGAGAGGCTCCCCAGAGCCTAGTGCTTGGTGAACTCCATAAACAGTGGCTATTGTTACATTCACCTCCCCCCAGGGTCTCCAGCAGCTCCCTACCCTCCTCTCCCTCCTGCTTCCTTCCCTGAAGGTTAAGTCAAGCCCAGGTCCCTACTCTGGCCTCATTGGAATGAAAATATGTCTTCCTGAAGCTGGGACTTCGCAGCACCTGAAAGAAGGGAGAGAGGGTTACCTAGAGAGAAGCCCAGAGGCTGAGGGTGCTGGGAATTCACTGGGGGAGGGTTCACTGGGAGAGGGCAGAAAAGGGTCAGAGGCCAACCCTCCCCCCCTCCCTTCAGCTGCTGGGCTCAGGTCTCTCATCCAGCTAAGCAGGGCACCTGGATGCTGAGAGCTGCTTATCAGGTTAGCTGGGAGCCGAAGTCTCTGGCTGTCTCCGCAAATTACCCAACCCATCCGTCCGCTCCCCTGCCCGCCCTGCCTGCCCCCAGTCCTGCCTGTGCTAACTAGTTAATTGGATCTTGGCTAACCTGGTTATGGGCCGAGTCAGCGGGCTCCTCTGCCTCAAGAAGCTAGAGTGGGGGAGGGGTGGTGCGGTGCGTGTGAGCATGTGAGCATGTGTATCTGTGTATTAGATCAGAGCCTGTCTCTGAGCTCTGATCTAAGCCTCTAGGGATCATGGAATCCACGGATCCTGAATCTGCATGCTTCCGTGGTGACTGAAGCACCCAGCTCCACTGAGAGAGCGGAGGGCATGGGTCACGTGGCCTCTTCTCAAAGTCCATCTGTCCTGAAGGCATTTAGATGGAGTGTGTGTAGCTGATTCTTAGCTTCCTTCTCTGTAAAATGGGATTATAGAAGCTATCCCCTCAGGGGCGTCATTTGTGAAGATCAAAAGGAACAGCGTGCACATCTGCGCTCCGTGCTTAGTAGGCGCTCTGTGCAGGGTAACCGATCACGGCCATCATTAATCAAATCGGGTCCCAGCCATCTTGGGATCCTGGGGGTTGGGCCGAGGGATCTCAGTGAAGACGGAAAGGCTTTCATTCACAGATGATTGCAGGTGTTTCCTCTGAGGCAGGACTCCAATCTCCTCGATTGTTTCTTATGCAAATGTTATGCTAATGATCTCATCAATGTATCCCAGTGCCCAGCAAGAAGGTGAGGGTGAGCTGCATCCCCAGGTTTCACTGTGACCGCTCTGTCCCCTCCCTTTGCCAAAGAGAAGCCAGTGCTATGCTCCTAAGAAGTAGTCCCCAGAGCACTGAGCTGGAGGGGAAAAACAAAGAAAGGCCTGGTTCTCGCTAGGAGAAGGACAGCATCACCACCGCCATAATCATCAGCATCAAAATGGCCTTTGGAAACGTCAGATTCTTCCCCGCCCTGTGCAGACTACTGTACAATTACGGAGGCTCAGCCCCTGGCCCTCGGGGTGCTGGAACTGGGGAGGGGGCGGGAAGGGAAGGAGGGAGGGAGAACTGACAGGCTGTTTCCTCACAAGCTAGTGGCCCTTCTTTGAGTTCTTGAGCCAAAGGCCAAGCTCAGGTCAGGAAGGCTCACAATCAAGTGGGCAGACTAGCGTGCTTGCCCCCTCTTCCTTTCACTTTCTCCCTAGCGAGGTGACTTCACCCCCATCTTACATCCATCCTCAATCATGAACTAGGTCTGATAATTCCTGCTTTCCCAGGTTTCAGTGAGACTTACGGCCTCAGTGACAGTCCTACCCGCTGGCTTCTCCATGGCCCCTCTCAGCTGAGCTATGGCCTCTCCTCCCTCGCGCCTGCAGCTTGATAAGTCAGGTAAAGGAGGCAATGAAGTGGCTTGTACCTCCACATGGGTGGGCTTGAGCTGGGTCTCCATTAACTGTTCCTCTGCCCCCCGAATTCCTTTCCTTCTAACTTTGCCCTCTATATTATATAAAACGGGGAGCAGCGTGACGCTGTGGGCATGAGTTCAGCAACAGACAAGGACTGCTGGTCAGATCAGCATGGACACAGCCTCGTTTCTGAGGCTCCTGTGCCTACACCGCCAGGAGTTTTTGCCAAAATGCCCAGGCCACTTTCTTTTGGCTCCTCCAGCTCCTTTAGAGAGAGATTCCAATAACAGGACCTACTCCAGGGTGGACTAAGCCTTCGACACATAGTAGGTACTCAGTTTAAAAAAAAATACAAACTTGAGGAACCAGAGAGACATCCCTGAAGTCTGTCTAATAAATGCCAAATTGTGCAAGCAGCTGGCTGCTGTAATTAGACCAAGGAGGGCAGTCACTTATTAATATTGGACTCATGGCAGGGTTAACAGCCATTGAGGGTAGGGATAATGAAGAGAGAATCACTTCCTGTGCCCTCAGGGACTTCCTTCTGAGATGGCCTTCTGAAGGCGAATCAGCACCCACGTCTGGCTGAGGGTCCTGTGGCCTTCCTGGTGCCTCTGGCAGTCTCTGTCCTGGTATGTGTTTAAAACTCTGGCCTCTCCTATCCCTGCCTTTCTCCTGGAGCCCCAACAGCCTTTATCTTCCTTACCTTATGATGCCTATCGGTAAGAAACCCAAATGAGAGTTCTGTATACCCAAGCCTTATCTTTTCTTTAGACCCGTAGCTTTTGAACCCTGGGGCAGATTTACCTTCTGCTCATTCTGTCTCCCCAAAGGTGGGAGCAGAACCCTCATTCTAAAAAAGGAGACTTCGGGTGTTGCTGTTGGGACAGAGAATTCCAGTTGGGAGAGGGTGAGAGAGAGAACGAGAAAAGGAGAAAATAGGAGAGAGTAACAGAGAAGGTGGCAACTTCTAAGAAGTGAGAAGGGGAGGATAGAGGAAGGAAGAAAGAAAGAGGGGGCAGGAGGCAGGGAGGGAAGAAGGAAGGAGAGACCATATCTGTTCTCAGAATTACAGAGCATAAGCATGCCCTGCCTGGGAGTTTACAATCTGTCTGCAAAGAGGAAGTGGCCAAAGACAGACCCCTGAACTCCTGTCCCTTGGTTTGGAAGTCTCAGCTTGTATCTATTCTCTGGCCTACCAGCCCAAGCCCCCTCTTTCCTCACTGGCTGGCTCCCCTTGGCAACCAGTCCCTGAGGATGTACTCCTGGGTACCATCCAGGGGTGGGGGCCGCTCAGGAGCCATGCCAAGCGGGGAAGCATGGCCAGGAAAGAGTCAGCAGAGCAGATGCCGCCCTTCTCCTGCTGCCTTGATTAGAGAAATTGAGATGTTAATAATATTCTGAGATGCAAGGTGCTAATTAAAGTTAATTACTGTTTCCTTGTGAAGTAACCTCTCCTCGTGTTTACCAGGAACAAGGCTGCCAGCCGCTCCCCTGGCTCGTGCCAATCACGATGCCCGCTGCTCAGTGTACCCCACACCCCCACAGGTGCCCTCAGCTGCCCCAGCTCAGCCCGGGCAGGCACCAGGAGCTGGGGTTCCTGGGCCTGCCTCCCAACTGGCCCTGCCAAGTAACACAAAAGCACCTGAGTATGAGTGACCCATGTGACCTAGAGACAGGGCCAATGACTTCAGGGCTGCCACCACCTTCTTGTTTCCCTCAGGGTCTTGCCTATCTCTTTCCAGCTCATTGACCTAGAGCAAGGTATTTAACCTCTTAGGATCTGTTTTCTCACAGTAAGTGGGGCTCATAATTCCTACCTTGTATTGCTCTGGGAGTCAAATGGGACACTGCCCGTAAAATGTTTAGCATAACCACATACATAGTTGGATTTAATAAGCTCTCAATTAAAGTTAACTGTGATTGCCTTTGTCTCTGTTAATAATCATCTCCCTTCTAACCTCCCTGCTGTGTGGTCTAGCTGCAGGACCTAGGCGGGTGAGCTGAGTATACATACAGCTGTCCTCCACAGGCTGGGCCACCACCCCAGGCACAGTGCAGATGAATGCCACCCCCAGCTCCCTACACTTGGAGAAGTGACCAACCCTTGGCTAGGAGTTCTGCCAACCCCAGCCTGTGGTGTGTGTGTGCGTGCCTTCTCCTTTTCCAGACTTCATAGGGCTTTGGGGGAGAGGCCACCCTCTTGGGATCCAAGTCAGGTTGCCATGATGATCACGATCACTGCAGGTGTTCACCTCCAATATCCTCTGCTCCCTCCCCAACACCCCCATCCCAACACAGCCGTACTGGCCAATTCGGGGTGGGGGAGCACCTTTATGATAAAAACCTCCCAACACCTATTCTGGACCACCTCTTCTGCCTCTCCTTGCCTTCTCTCAAAGCCTTTCGGCTGGGGAGAGGGCCAAGGGACGCGAGTAAACCCCCCACACAATTATTCCTCCCAATTTAGTTTTCTCCGGGCTCAGTGCTAATGACTTAATATCACTGTCATCTTTGATTTGGGAGGATGGAAGCTTTGTAAAGGGCCCCCTGCCTATAGCATAGGAAATCAAAGAGTCAGGAGCCCCTGCAGGCTTCTGGTACTTCCCCAACTACAGGAAAACACTGGCCTTTTCTCTCAGGGAAGTACTGGCCGGTCAGGCCTAGGTTACTTCTTTTTATGATTGGAAGGGTAAGAGAAAGTCATTCGGTTGGATATCCAGCCCAGATTTGGGGATGAAGGTAATTTGGAGAAGCACTTATGGAAATCCCTAAGGCTCGGTTTGCTCCTTATGAGCCCCCATCCTCCCTGTTGTGGCCCCAGATCCCAATTTCAGACTTAGTGTTGACGAGGGCAGATCCTATTTGACCTCCTTCCCAAAACTCTGACTGTTAGCCCCCCTTGAAACCTGGGCTCCATCCCCAAAGCCCACAGCTTCAGGTTCCAGGTCCAACTGCTCTCGACCCCATTCCTCCCTCATTTCCACCCCCACCCTGCAGTGTCCCTCTCAGCCCCTCCCCACCCTCTTCCCTCTCCCACCCCAGTCCTCTCCTACACCCCTTTTCCAAACCCCCAGTTATCCCCTTCCCCCTACTCTTTTCTTGCTTTGGCTGTACAGTCCCAAAGCATATCTCCTCCCTTCTGTCCGTCCTTCCTTCTTCAATCACTCTTGGTGGTGCAGTGGGAACTAACACAAACAAGATTCTCGCCTTCTGTAAGCTTTTATTATCATGGGAAGATAAAAGAAGAACAAACAACAAAGTAGTAACAGATTTGGATACGGTCAGGACACAGGACCAAAAGGGGCCTGTGACCCAAATTCAAAGGGGCACCTCAGCTGGGTGTGAGTGGCGCACGCCTTTAATCCCAGCACTAAGGAGACAGAGGCAGGAGGATCTCTGTGAGTTTGAGGTCAGCCTGGTCTTACAGAGTGAGTTCCAGGACAGCCAGGGCTACACAGAAAAACCATGTCTCAAAAAAAAGAAAAAAGAAAGAAAAGGAAAAAGAAAAAACACCGAGAAGGATAACTTATGCTTCACCGCTTGGATATGGAAAGTTAGGGTGATAAGCAGTCCACTTGGGCTGTTGGAAAGGAAGTGCCATCTGCATGGGCTGTCTCCAGCACATCATGGGTATGGGGGCACTCGGTCTGCTGCTCTCCTCTGCTACCAGCTGCTCAGTCAACCATGGCAGAGATGGTGGCTTCCTCCACAGCAGCCCTCCTACCAGTTTTTCCAGCTACTTGTATCTCACAGTGCTCAGAGGATGAGGAGTTAAGGTGCCAACTACTAGGGAACTCACTTTTTTTTTGTTTTGAGATAGGTTTCTCTGTAACAGTCCTGGCCATCCTGGAACTCACTCTGTAGACCAGGCTGACCTTGAGCTCACAGAGATCTGCCTGCCTCTGCCTCCTGAGTGCTGGGAATAAGGGTGTGCACTACTATGTTAGGCCTTTTGAGGGAAATTTAAATAAAGAAACTTGGGCTGGGGCTCAATGATTGAAATTTTACCTAGCATGCATGGAGACTCTAAATTCAATCTCCAGCACTACACAGAAACAAAAAACAAAAACCAAAACAAACAAACAAACAAAAGGAGGTGCTGAATACATGGACAAGAAAAGCCATGGCCAAGCCAAAAAAAAATTTTTTTAAAAAAATTGATTTTATGTATGTGTATGCCTGTACATCTGGGTGCAGTGTGCTCAGAGGCCAGAAGAGGGCGTTGGCTTCTCCACGGGCTGGGAACTGAACTGAAGCCTTCAAGAAAGAGCAGCAAGTGCTCTGAACTGCGGAGCCATCTCCCGGCCCTCAGGTAGAGGTTTTAGCACAGCGTCCATGCTACACAAGCTCCTACTGCTGCAAGAATGAAATATGCATGCTCTGGGAGGGTTCGTGAAGAACCCTGGCCAGGAAAGGGCTCACGGGGCAGCTTTCTGTTGGTGCAGGCTATGGAGGGCGGGGAGTGCAGAGGGCACTGGGCCGGTGGAATAGGTCCAAGCCACATGGTGGAACCATGTGCACATGGCAAACACTGCCCAGGGACTTTGCCCTTCCTGGTGCTGCGGTCCCATGAAATATTTAGGCTTCTGGATGCTGCGCATCTCTTACTGTCCCCCTCAGCAAGGGTACTTCTCCTCTACATCATTTATGGCTGTCCTCTTTCCTCCCCTCAGAGGCGGGCAGAGCAGGGAAAAGCAGCCCCGCAGCTAGAAAAGTCTTTCTGATCCTGTGGACAGGAGGCAGAGCCTAAGCCCCACCCCCAGACAGCTATACCCTCTGAAAGAGCTTACCCATTTAGTTGCCTAAGAGCAAGGGAAGGGGTGGATCTGGACCTAGGAAGGGGTCATTTTGCTTCCTGTGAAAGAGGAAGTTTCAAGAGGACAATGCCCCTGAAGTGCTCTAGAGAAAAAGAGTCTGGTCATTATTTGTGTGTGTGTGTGTGTGTGTTCATTTTATTTATTTATTTACTGTTGAGACAGGGCATTACTATTTGGCTCTGGCTGTCCTGGAACATACTATACAGACCAGGATGGCCTCAAACTCACAGAGATCTGCCTGTCTCTGCCTCCCAAATGCTGGGATTAAAGGCATGCACCACTATGCCTGGTTATCCACTTAAATTTTTGAGACACCATCTCCCCTTCTTGCGCAGACCAGTCTTGAGCTCACTGTGTAACCCAGCGGTTGTCCTGAACTTTTTGTATCAATCCTCCTGCCTCAGCTTCCCAAGTGCTAGAATTATGAGCATATTTCAGAATGCTTGACTTAAAGCTACCATTTACAAGCTCTTCCTGAGCGTTTACTTAGCAGTTTGTGTGCAAGATCACCTTACATCCACAAGACAGATTTCGGCTTTATTATTCTCGTTCCATCGAGGGAAACTGATGCTCACAGAGGTTAAATAACTTGCCCAAGGCAATCAGACAGTCCAACAGCTGAGCTCACACAGGCCTCCCTCTTCTCTTTGATAACCTCCCAAGAGGTGAGGCTTAGGAAGCGGAAAGACGCTGAGTGCATCTTAGTCCTTCTATCTGCTGTCCCCACCAGTCTGGGGAGTTCTGTCAGGCCAGCTTCTGCTTTGTCCCCTCCAGATCAGTCTCTGTGTCCCAGTGGATCAGCTCCCCAGTTTTGATTCCCAAATACCTTATCTGTTCATTAAATAAAACTCGTCAGTAGTCAGAGGCTGAGAGGTCTTGAAGAAGGGGAAGAGGGAAAGTGAAAGACCAGGAGAGAATGGGGAGTAGAAGGAGAGACACACAGAGACAGATTGGGGGGGGGGGAGAGTAGAAAGCAGGCAAGTAAGAGCACGGTGTCCAGTGACAGTTAGACAGATGTGGGTGACTCCCAGCCCGGACTCTTACAGACCACCCCATTCAATGACGAGAGGTGGAACCAGAAGACCCATACCCACTCCTGTCTACACCCACCCTCCCCCCATTATTTCCTTCCCCTCCCCCAACATCTTCTCCAGAACAATTCTAATTAGCCTAAGTGACTAAGAGATGGTTTCAGCCTGAACAACCAATTAGGTCAGGAATAAGGGAAAGTAGCTCCCCAAGTCTCTCCCCCACCAACTTACCCCCCATATCTGCCTTTTACCCAAAGGAATAGTCTCCTCCCAAGACTCTACACTGTCATCCAAGCTCTCCTATTTCTGCTATTTCTGCTTCTTTCTTAGTGACAGGAGCACCATTACCTGTGACCACCCGGTTCCTCGTCCACTCTCAACCTCCCACTTCCACCCCTCCTTCTCAGGCCCCGAGTCCACTGAAGCCTCCTGACAAGCAGACACAAAGCTAGGCTAGGGGTCTCCCCACAAGGCCATCTTTTAAAACCTTTTCTTTTCTCCTGACGTTTCTCTTCCCATCCTCTTCCCCCACCTTCTCTCTTCTTCCTCTGGCACTTATTTCTAACATCCATGGACCAGGCCTCCCAGTTGCCATGGAGACGCAGTGTGCAGCTGGATGGTGAGTGTGTGAGAGGAGCTGTATGCACTTTGCAGTAGGGGCGGGCGGCTCTGTGGGAAATGCATGGGTGTGTAGGAAGCATTCTGCAAGGGGGATTGGACAGGGATCCAGGTCACCTCCCCAAAATGAGACTGTTCTAGGCGGGGGCACTCTGGAGACCTAAACCTTTAAATATTGGGTATTTTTCCTCTGGGAACACTCTCCCCCAGGTCAGATACTAAATTCTATCTAGTCCAGGCATTGGACAGGCAGATTCTGAAGGTATAGAACCTGCCTCTGCAGCCTCTAAAGAGAGGAAGAAGCCTAGAGAAAGATTAGGCGTGAATAGAACTCAATTGGTCTAGGGTTAACTTCACCTAGAACTGGGGGAGGCAGTTGTAGATCAGCCAGACAGATGGGCTGACTAATAAAGAGACCAACCGCTCCCTGACACCATTCCAATGAATTGCAGGAGAGGGTGTCAGAAAACTGGACAAGGTTCTCTTCTACTTTCTTCCCCTGGATTGAGCCTGAAGGTTTGATGTCGAAGGAGCTCAAGGTACCTGCCCTCAGGAAGCTTGACATCTTAGTGGGATTCAAAAGAAAGGCTATCTCCCATATTCAACCCTTAGCAGCTGCAGTTCCCAGCACCTGAAGGTTCTCCCTAAGCACCAAAGCTTACTGAATTCTTCAACAATCAAAAAGATCCCTGGCTATGTTGAATAAAGCAGCCCCTTCCCTTACTCCACCTCTATTTATCTTCCTTTCTGCCCCACTGTTTCCTTCCCAGCACAGTCTATAATTACCTCATTTGTTTGTTTGTTTGTTTGTTGTCTGTCTTCTCCACTGGAGTGTAAGTTCCAGGGGAGAGAGTAAGGACCCCGCCTAACTCAGTGCCCTGATGCCAACACCTGGCACAGGGCCTTCCATATGCTATAGATAAGAAAACAGGTGATTGACTACACTGAAATCTTACAATCTCCCTACTACCATCCCCGTTTTATAGACGAAGAAACTGCCGCTGCTACTCGGCCCCAACCAGGTCACTCTAGGCGTTGAAAAGCAGGTTTCTGCTATTACTAAGTCCACAAGTGACGGACGGACGGACGGACAGACAGACAGACGGACAGACATGGGACTATGGTAAACTAAACGGAAACAAACCTGATTCCTTTTCCTGTCTTTCTGTCTGTGCATCTCCGCAGTCCAGACATCCCCAGAGAAACTGGGCAAGGAAGACAGAATCTATAAAAAATGTAAATCTGACCTTTTCTCTCGGAGGTGTAGACTCTCTGGCCCTCTCCTCCCCCCAGTTCTTAGATGAACTAGCAGGTCCTTCTAGTTCTGGCTTGTATTTCTACTCAACCTCACTGGCTTTTCCAGGACACCCTATAGAAATTCCACCTCCAGGCCTTCCCAAATCGACTTCCTTTGCCTGTCGGGAAGAACCATCCCACCCCCACCCTTGTGAGTTTTCAGTCAGTGCCCTTTGAACCTTTGAAACTCCTCCTTGACCCAACCCCTCTGGAAAGCCTTCTGGCCTTCGGAAACCACCCTCGATGGTGGTTCTTGAGCCAGAATTTCAGGCTCAAGTCAAGACGTGGTCATTGTTTACCCGTCTTCATTCCCATAGAGATCATGTGTCATTCTTGTGGTGTCCCAGTATCTGGTGCTGGGCTAGTAAGAGGGAGAGGCTGGGGAATGTTTGTAGAATTAGTAAGTGAGCCAGGATCAGAATTCTGGTACCTGGCTGGCCACTCCCATCTCCTTCAACTCCCTTGACCTTTGACTTTTTTTTTTCCTGGGCTTGGCCTTAACTGGAGGGGCTCCCCATCCTCCACTGTCTAATCAAATCAGGGTGGGAAGGATCGGGGCCCTCCACACTGATTAACCTGCCTCCTGATTCAGTGAGATCTAAAGTCTGGGGGCATCACCATGGCCACTGAGAGAGGGAGGGTTTGTGAGTCTGTAGCTGGGGTATAGGGTGACTGACTGGGTTGCAGACTCAACTAGGGAGCTGACCTAACCCTATGGACTCAAGGCTACCAAGAACCTTGCTTCTCTCCTCTCTTCCCCCACTTCAGTACCAATGCGCGTCACGCTTGTGGGTGCCTGATGCACTGCATGCTCTCTAGCTCTGGAGCACTTCCCCCATCCATCCTCACCCCTCAACAAACACACAGCAGGGCACTTCAAAAGAGTTGAGACTCTAGACCCCATCATGCCATGCCTCTGGGAATGGATGATGGGGCACCAGCGACCGACAGCCCCCCCCCCCACACACCGTCCCCCAGTCAATCCGGGTTTACACCATGGCTCATCCCGGATTAGTCCCGTGCTCAACTAATCCCAGTGGCTGGATGGACCCAGAGTCCTAGGCCCTGAAAGCACAGGCCCTGGACAGGGCGCAGGCCGAGCGGAAACACGCCTGGCGAGGAGAGGAGGTGTGTCCCCGAAGGCGGGACCCGGAACTGGCCGATCCGGTGTCAGTTCTTTGACCTCTCTCCAGCCGGTGTTTACCCGGGAGCTGAGCATGAGGAGGCTAGGCAGCTGCAGTCCAGAAAGGGGAAAGAGAGCGCAGCTGGAGCCCAGGACAGAAACCTTGTCAGTCCCCTTCCCCAAAATCAACTTCCAACCCTCGTTCCTGAGCGTGGGAGGAAGTGCCAGACACACAGATGCCTCCCGCCCCCCTCCCATCCAGTTCCGCAATGCCTACTCATTGCCAAAGGAGCGGGAAGTGATACGCCAGGGAACGACACCCGGGCCCCAGTTCCCACTCCCCCGAGTCCCTGGAGGGCTCCCCACTGAAGAAAATCATACGGTACCATCCTCCCAGAGAGCCCCTCCGTTCCTGACCTGCACTTGAGCTCGGGGCGGGTGGAGTGCCAGGAGCCAATAGGCGTCACTTTGAGGTGTGCTAACCGGGGATCTCTGAGTTCTTTCCACCGCCCCCTGCCCCCTCACCCCCAAGGCACTGGTGCCAGTATGGGTCTCTCTCACACACACGTCCTCCTAGCCCAAGGCCTCCACCCAAGAATAGCTCTATTCTCCCAGGGCTGTGGACCCGAGGGGCTGGAAGAAGCGAAGTGGGGTCCGGTTTTCACACTTTTATTGTAAAGCTCGGGAATAATTACATGGGTCTTTCATTGACAGCTCAGCAAACAAACCGGAAACGAACCGAACCGGAGGGGGTAGGGGCGGTGCCTGCGCATGCTCGCGGCGAGGGGAGGGAGGTCAGAGAAAGAGAAAGACAGAAAAGACAGAAATCATTACAAATCAACGGGATTGTGCTCGCAGCGCCGGGGGTGGGGATGGAGTGGGGGCGGGGGCCCTTCCCGGGAGGAGCGAGGCGGTGGGAAGCGGCACGAACCAAGAGAAACACGACCCCGAAGTGGGCACCCGACGCGCCCAAACCCCCCTCCCGACCCCACCCCCCGACACACGAGAGAGACACGGCCCCCCTCCCCACTCAGATAACCCGAAGAGACACAGTCTCCCCTCCCATGGGCAGGCATACCCGCCCTGGAACCCCAATGGGCGAGACGGCCCTCCCTCCCAGAGAAGTCTCACAAGGAGATGCCTCCCTAAGAGACTTTCACATGGTCAACACAAGCCCTCCCAACACCAGGACAGCCCCCACCCAGGGAAGAAATGGCTCCAGGGGGCCTCCCTCAGGAGAGAGTGGTATCCTCGAGCCCCTAGGAGAAAAGACAATTCAGAGATGCTCAGCCTTATTCCAAGTGCTGCAGGACAGACATCCTCATAGGAGAGATGGGGGAGGGCCAGAGACATCTCTTCCCAGGAGCTTCAGAGACAGCTTTTCCCTGGAAAGAGAGCCAGCCCAAGACTGACTTGTCTTAGGTACTCCCAGGAACCCTGGGAGGCAAACAGGCTCCTCAGAGAGCCTGGATAGGGAAGCGAGACATGTTCCCATGGTCCCTGGTGGGAATTCATGTCCCCAGAGACTCCCAAGGGGAGACATAAGGACTAGGAAGCCCCCAGGTTAGGGATGCCTAGAGACAGCTCCCCTTCTGATGTGAGAGATGCTTCAGGGACCCTAGAAAGTATGTCCCCACATACCCTTCCCCTACTAAGAGACATGCTCTGAAGTAGGGAGATGGGGACCAACTTGGTCCCCTCTAGGAAGACACTGACTGGGTCAGGCTGGGTTTGAGGGGGGTCTCCTCTGGCCAAATGTCGCTTATTGGTACATAAAACTGTACGCGACACAAGGCATTGGGGAGGGATTTTACAGACCTAGGACCAACAAGGCTAGTCCTTAGTGCTGTCACCCGTCCCCTGCCCACCTTTGGTTTCACCTCTTGAGTGCCCAGGTGGTGACAGACTCAGTGCCCTTACCCCAACCAGGGGGCCAGGGCTCTGTATTTGTCTGTGGAAGGACTTCTGCTCTGTGCTTCTGAGCCCTCCCAGCCATCTAGGCTACCCCCTTCCTTCTTCTGGCTTCTCCATTGTGCAAAATGTTCCTCTGCCCTCCCGCTCAGTGCTCAGGAGTCTCCAAGGCCAGGCCAGGGTACCCAGGCCACCAGGGGCTTCCAGTGGGAGTCTGCTGACCCCAGGGATGCCTCTTGGCTGGATTACCCTCTCCGTTGAGCAGATGGGCCTCATACAATCTTTTTGTCCCGATCCTAACCTTCAGGACCCAGGACAGCCCTCCAGGCCACTGCCCCTCTTTCTACCAGCTCCACCGCTATTGCACCTGCCCCATTTGTGCAGGGGAAAGGGCTGTGTCTTTAACAAGCCCCTGGCCCGCTTCTTGGGCCTCCCCCAGGGAAAGGAGCCTTTGGCCAACCCCTAGACCTGGTTGTTGTCACCTTAGCCACCCTACCCACTGCCCTCCACAGAAGGGCTGTGGATGCCGGGGCCACCACCCTAACAATGCACTCCTTCCCAGCACTGTTACCCCAAACAAAAGCAGGGGTAAGGAGGCAGAGAATAGGGTGATTTCTACAGCCCCCTGGCTTTTCTGGGGTGGGAGTGGGGTCTCTGGGGTTACAGGAGTCAAAACTCCAGCAGCACAGCTCCCAAAGGCACCAGACAACCCACCAGCCTGTCCACCCCTCCACACATGGGCCACCCCCCCCAAGCTTAGACTAAGTCAAGTGGGGGCCATACCCTGAGTCTCCAGCCTCCCAGCCTGGGCCCTTGGGGAGCTGGAGAGGTAGGGGCCAAGGCAGTGGGGGCTTCTGGAAGGAAGAGAGGCTGAGGCTTTGAGATGGCCACAGTGGGAGACGGGGGCTCTGCAGGATACCCCTCACACCTTGGCCCCCTGAGGTGAAGAAAACCCCCACCTCATCATGGCTGACTGGGCTTCTCTGCCCCCTAACCTCCCCACCCCCTCCCCCACGGGACCCCTGACCCTGGTGAAGGGAAGCCCAACTGGAAGAAGGGGCCTGGAGCCCAGGGTGCCCTGAGGCAGCCCTCCCACCCCCTGAGATCAAGGCAATGGTGGTTTTACAGGCTGATGGGTCAGTCATGGCGGGAGCTGGGGGTTGGAGGGCAGGGAGGAGGCAAGGTGCGGGTCCCCCATATAGGAGGCAGCAAACCAGCCACCCCCTGAGCAAACTTTCCTGCTCCCAACTCACCCAACCAGGCCAGAGGCACAGTCATCCCATCCCTGTCCAGCTGCCCCCCACAGCCTCAGGGCCCCTCTGTGATGCTCATCTGTCTGGGTGTGGGAGGCCAGTCTGAGAGGGGATTCCCCACCCCCCAGGGCACAGCGCAACAGTTCCAAAAAAATAGAGATTTGTATTTTTTTTAAAAAAAATTAAATAAAAGCCCAGCTCTGCTGATAGGCAAATGTTACCCCTGTCCCCACCCCCCACCCACCATTTGTTTCCCTGGCCTGCACCCCCATCCCACCACGGCCCCAGGGGTATTTACAACATGGAACAATAGAGGCCTGGGGGGCACTGCGGCAAGGAGGAGGGGCACAGGGCAGGTCCCCCCCCCAGAGGGACCCCCCAAGACAACACAACATCAACGAGAAAAGTTGCAAATCAGGCAGAAATGGGGACATCATTCCAAGGTCCTTATATACAGACACCGCAAGACCAGCAGGGAAGGGGGTGCCCAGACGGGATCAGACATGAGCCTGTAGGCAGGTGGGCCAGCCCAGGAGCAGTACTGGAAGAAGGCCTTCGCAGCGCTCTCACCCCAATCCCCACCCCACCTTTGGTAACAACAGCCCTTCAGAGAGCCCCTTGTGGTGGAGAGTTTCCTCTGAGCATTCCCAGGGAGTAAAGTCCCCCAGTTTACCCAGCTGCAAGGCTACACTGCCCTGGTCAGCCGCGAAGGAAACACCGAGTTAAAGTGTGCTGCTGACTCTTGACTCCACCATCTGCCCAAAGCAAGGGGTACTCCCTGGAAGTAGATGGAAGGGAGCCCAGTCATTGCAGAGGAGCCCGTGGGCATCCGCTGGGTGGAGGAGCCCCATAGACGGGGAAGAAGGGGCTCCTTGGAGCTAAGGGGTAGGAATGGGGGAAGGACCTGGACCCTGCATGGGGCAAGGGCCAACGTGGTCTTGAAGCCAGTTCTCCTACGGAACGGGACCTGGCCACAGAGTCCACGCTGGAGGGATTGAGTGGGGCCCTGGAATAGACCCAGTTGGGAGCTGGCCGGCGACTGGGGGAGGGGTGGCCGCGGGCCAGAAGGGGGCTCACAGGTAGATCTCACGCTTGGCGGCGGTCTGGGCAGATGCCGGTGTGGCTGTGGGTGGGAAGTCCGAGGTCTGGGTCAGGGGAATTTCCTCCAAGGTGGCCGAGTCCTTGCAGGAGTCATGGCTACTGTGGGAGAAGGCACTGTAGGAGGGCAGGAGGCGCACGGGGGCCGTTTTGGTGTTCCGGTCTTCCGGGGGGCTGGGGCTGCCGGCGCCCGCAGGCTCCTGCCCTCCTCGGTCCTGGTAAGGCACGAAGGTGGAGAGTTTGAGGGCGCTGCTCTTGGTCCGGCGGCTGGGAGACGACTGGCCAGGCATCCAGCATGTGTCAGAGTGACCAAACTCGCTGCACTCCCGGGTACAAGTGCCCGTCATGGCGACGTCGGGCAAAGGGCGGAGGTCTGCAGGAAAGCAAAGACAGCCATTGGAGATGGTAGCAGCGAAAACCTTTGCTCCGTGGTCTCCGATTATCATATACATTTGGCTTCTATACTGAGGGGGCGGTTTCTCCTGCTCACAGAGCAACACACACCATTCAGGCAAGCACAGACTCTCTTATCTACCTGTGACCCACTGTACTGCTGCTCTCTAGGTCAGTCTCTCTCTCTCTCTCTCTCTCTCTCTCTCTCTCTCTCTCTCTCTCTCATACACACACTCACACACACTCTCTCACAACGCACACACTCATGCTCTCTCACACGCACACACAAACACACTCACACACACACTCTCGCACACACTCACACAAACACACACACGCTCTCACACACAACACTCACACACATATGCACACACACAATCTCTTTCACTCACACACACACACACACACACACACGCTCCTTAAATAGATGCTGCTCTTCCAGCTTCATCTACCCTCTAGCACTCCTCACACACCCACCAAACCTGCCCTCAGACAGGTGCACAAACAGCTCGTCTACAAACCGTCACCTGTCTCCAGACAGGTTCAATCATGGAATTCCACCCTCAGAGAGGGTTGAGGAAATCCCATCCTGATTTAGAGGCCCCTCCCCCCACACATACAGAGTCATGGTTATACAAATCTACGCCATTGGACACCTCGGTCCTCAGACAAAGACAGCACGTACCTTCCTTCCGAGTCCCTTCAAGCCTTACATGCTCCCCGCTTCCTTAGAACCCCACCCCACTCCAGCGCAGCAATGCCTTACTTTAAAGCCAACGGGAGGGGATGAGCTTCTATGTGGGATGTTCACGCTTAAGCACACACACACAACAGCGCACACATGCAGCCCCTGCCCACGTCACACCAGCCCCTCACCAGCCACCACCCTGGCCTTGCCCCCAGCTCCCTGCCCAGAACACCCACGGGAACAGGAGTTGGCCGGCTGACATCAGCAGTAGCCAGTGTGGTTGCTGGGCAGCGAAAGTCTCCATGGGAACGGCTGGGCCATGAGCACTTCCTGTCACAGCTGCCCCTGGGCCGCCCTCACTCAGGGACAGCACCAGGCGGTGACCCCCCTCAGGGACATGACTGAGAAGATCTGCCTGGGGCAGGGGCTCCCCCAGCACCACCCACTCTAGCTTGGCCTCCTGCCAGAGTAAGGTGAGGAGGGGATAGTTTTGTTATTAACCCTTAAAGCACCAAAGCTCTTTAGTTCACGGTTGGGGGACCCAATTCAGCACAGAGCACTGGGTGGGCGGGGCTGGGTGCTGGGGCGAGTCCCATAGACCCCAGACCCCAGAGCAGCTCCCACCTACCTGGCACTCTGCCTCAGGGCCTGCTCCGGCCAGCCGGCTCTGCGCGGGCACAAAAAGGACGAGACTGGCATGAGATCACGCAGGCAGGGAATGGCAGGGGAGGGGGCAGAGGGTGCTCTGGGCCCAGGGCCGGGGAGGTTAGACAGGGCCCTAGGACTCAGGGCCGAAGACTGGTACTTTTCATCTTTGGGGAGGAGGGAGACTTTGCACTAAGAAGTGTGAGGCCTAAGGACAGCTCTAAGACAGTCTTTCTGTCCCAAGGGCTGGCTCCTTCAGATTCCCCTCCACAGGCTGCCATGAATACCCTCTCTCACACATCCGGGGCAGCACAGGCAGACTCACAAGGTATCTCACCATCCACTCCCACACTCACCTCTGCTCCAGCTCCTCCCTTCAAACTCCTCCTAGGGAGGCCCACCCCTTCCAGACTTCCTCCCAGCTCCTCCTTAGCCAAACCTTCTCCCACTCTTCTCCTGGAGACAAGGGAGATTCCATCCTTCTCTGAGTCCTTCATAGCATCTGGGAGCCTCATGCTCTCACCTCAAATCCTCTCACTCATTTGGGGACCACCATCGTCCTTCCAGTTTCCTCACCATTATCTGAGCCTCCAGGCCACCATCCTCAGGGGTCCCTGTCCCCAGGAAGTCAGTGTAAGGCAATGCTGACCCCAAAGACCCCAGAGTCAGACATAGATATGAATCCCTTCCGGGTTTGTCACTTTCCAGAGGTGTAATTTTGGACAAGTTGCAGGACCTCTCTGAGTCTCAGTTTTCCCCCCACTGTAAAGTGGGTACCATAACGTTCTCCGGTCAGAGAGTGTGAGGAGCCAATGAGTATGGCGCCCACACACAAACGGAATTCAAGACATGGAGGACCATTCTAAAGCATCATCGTCTCTCTTGAACTTCCACTCCCTCCTAGGATGCCTCAGACATGCAGACGCTCCTCACCGTTCTCGGGGTGCTCCATTTCACCTATGCTGCCGTCAGGGGTGGTGCGCTCATAGTGGTCCTCAGGTAGGGCCAGGGGACCAAGTCGGGGCCCTGAGGATGACTTGCTAGATGGCGTTTCAGACTCTTCCAGGCCACTGTCATAATAACTGTGCTGTGATGGGTCCTGCAGCTCCTGGGCCTGACTGGTGGCCGAGAAGGTGACACGGCGGTGAGGTAACTGCAGGGAGAGAGGGTATTATTCGTGGCTGGCTAGCTTCCTCCATGGGGCCCAGCACCACACCGATCCCAAGCCCAACAAGACCCTCCCAGACCTCAGCAACAGCCAAGAAGAGGCCCAGCCCCTTTAGTACAGCATAGGCCCCAGAAAGCGTAGACTCTAGTAGAGATGCCTCTTACTTCGAGGCTCGCTCCCAGTGCAGCCAAGTTCACACGCTGAAAGTCCCAACACAGCATAGGCCCCACTGTTATTACAGCCCCAGACTGCCATGACCACCCTAACCCTGTGCCAGCACAGCTTCCCAATGCAGGTATGGCCTCCCGTTGTCTTTCAGGACAGAGTGAGTTGCAGTAGAGTAGAGCCCGAAAGCGGAACAGCACAGTCTCAGCCAACTCCAGATGCCAGCCTGGCCTCTAAACACCAGCACAGCCTCAAGCTTCTGAAACAGCTTCCTGGAAGCAGAGGACTCCTCTCTCCCACTCAGCTCTTCCACAGAGAACCGTCCGCTATCCGTCTAACTGTACCTTCCAGACTTGGGCTCCTCTCCTGTCTCACTGCTCTGCAACTTCCCATTGCCTCCATCCAAAGGGGTACCAACCTTTCGCATCTTGCTCCTCAGACCAAGTTTGCAGTACTGAGGCTTCCAAGAGCCCCTCCTACTCAGGCCCCAGCCCTCTACAAATCCCTTTATAGAGGCTTGAGTGTGGGAGGGGATGGAAGGAGGAGAGGGAACTTGGTAAGTCAAACTTGTGGTGTCAGAGAACATAAATAGACCCCTTTAGTGCTCCGTGTCAGGGAAGGGACTGTAGATGACAAGACCCAGTGTGGCAGAACATGTGACAGAGTCCTCTCTAGGAAACAGAGAGGAGCTCGAGGAGGGACGCCCTGCTTGGTGAATCTAGACTTGAGTTTAGACTGGGTACTGGCATTGGAAGAATGGAACACTGATGGGCTGTTTCCTGCCAGCAATCCTGTCTGCCTGCCATGGGTTAATGATCAGACCAGGAACCTGGCAACCTCAGCCTGGCACTTGGCACAACCATCAAGCCACCCACCTGGGACCTCCACTGGTTTTCCTGCCAACCAGAAATTAAGAGTTGTGGAGGGCACAGATCCTGGATCCCTGGAGGCCAGAGGAGCATCAAAGGCCCAGGTCCTGTTGAGGAATCAACAGACTCTAATCCTCCAAGACAGAAGCACCATGTCTCAGCTCTGTGGCCCTTTCATAAAAAAGGTCAAGGAACTAGCCAAGAGAGGTGATCTCGGGTTGTAAGCCCACTCCCCACCCCTTCTGCAACCTCCTATTGATGTCTGAGGTCAAGGGTAGGAATATCAGGACAAGGAACTTTGGTTCTGGTAGGACAGTCCACTGCTACCTCCCCACCTTTGAAGGAACACATTCAGTTCCAAATAATGCAAGGTCTGGCTGATGAAACAAGGTCTTCAGAACTGATCTACACCTTTGGAGCTAGGAGGTTATAAAGGAGCGAGGTCGCCCTGGTAATGGGATAAACAGGCTCCAGGATGGTCCTCAAAGGCATAAGGCAGCCTGGTTATTGGTGCTTCTCCTTCTTCCCTGAAGAACCTGGTTATCAGGGGCTTCAGTCCTGCATGTGGACAAGTCCCTTGGGCTTACCCCTATGCTGGGTGGTTATACTCGACCTTAACTGCTTCTGCACGTCTATCAAATCAAAGATCAGGTCCCCAAATCACTCAATCTTTAGTCCTGAGTACTTGCTGAGTATTTCACGGGCTACCCATACCGAACCTCCAGATCCAACATGTCTGAAATCAAATTATTTCTCATTGATCACCTTTCACATAAGCAGTGAGCTCATCACTAGCCCATCACCAGCGCTCAGAAAGCTGATATCTCCCTCAAACCCACCCCTATGCCCTATCAATTAGGATCGTGAATATCGTTGGCCCTTTCTCCCTTACTTCAGCCAGATCCATCCACCTGTCTTTGTCATCCTCACTGCCATCCTTAGTCCAAACCTCAGTGCTCCAGTCCCCCCCCACCTCTAGCACAATAGGAATAGAGCTAGGGCTCTACACAGGCTAGGCAAAGCCAATGCCCTTTCTAAAAGTCAGTTCATCTGAAAAACTGGGATGTGTGGGACTTTTCCTCTTGAGGGATGTTTAGCAAGGCATCCTAGCTCTCTTCAATGTATAGTTCTTCCCGGCTCACTGTACTCTCTCCTACAGCCTCCACCAGCGATCCAACTAGATCCCTCCCTTTCTGCCCTCTCCCAGTTTCCAACTGAGTCATGCCCATCTGCTTCAAGAGCTGCTCACACAGTGACCCTAGGCAAGGCGGCCCTTCTGCTCTAATCCTACCCATCACAAGCTAGCTCTGGGTTCCCAGTCTCCTCCCAGAAGCTCATTCCTATCCCCCCATATTATGTCCTAAAAGTAGGAGGAGGTACTATAGTCAAACAACTGTGGAAAACTCAGCTATACAAGTTTAACAAGTTCACCCTTTGTGACAGGGTTTTGAAGAACTTTTTATAGGATGTGATAGCTAGTCTCTCACTAACTTAATCATGGAATCAGCTTTTAATTGTACAGTAGATAATGGCAGAGTCTGGAAAACCAGATTCCCTGATGCTTTATGCTTCATTTCTGACTCCACCAACTGCTAGTTCTCACTTCTATGAAATGACTATAATAAACTGGCCTGTGTCACACAGTCATGAGCACCGAGTGAACTCACATAGGGTACCTTGCACCTAGCCAGGCCTCCCAAAATGGGAAAGAACAGCAGTAATAAAAGTTTCACAGAGTCAGACGTGGTGGCACATGAGTTACTTTCAGCACTAGGAAGGCAGAGACAGTGGATCTCTCTGAATTCAAGACCACTCAGGTCTAAATAGCAAGCTCCAGGCCACTCAAAGCAACATAGTGTGATCCTATTAAAAAAAAAGTACACATAAGGAAAAGCTGCCTATGGTCCTTCTCACTTGACACCATTTTTCTATCAAAGTTGAATACACACTGAGCATGCAGTAGGAACTTGGTCTATGTGCTCTGGTGATGACAATGAAAGGTTTGGTTAGATTCAGATGTTGGGAGGAGGTATTCAGTGTGGTTCCATGGATGGGTTGGCTGGGCTGGAGCCCAGTGAGGGACAATCCCTCAGACCTTGGGAGAAAAAAAAAAGTATCAATGAACTAAGGAATGGAAGAAGCAATGGTTGCAAGGCAGAAATGGAAGAGAAAGAGTGAGGCCAGGAGTCTCTGGAGGTCACCTGACAGCTAACTTCTCAGGAGAAAGAAGTTGTAACTAGATATGACCTCCCTATATTCCGTTCCTCCAAAACTCTTCAGATGTTTTTCACTTTGGGGGTACCCCAGGGCTTTTGGGAGTTTATAGATGGAACCCAGAAGAGAGCTGGTGCCTTTTGGACCTCCTGGGAGTGTCTCAAGCCTCTTCGGTCACCATGGAGATGGTTGCCTCTGGCCTCAGAGATTTCCTCAGGACCAGAGGCCCCTCACCCACACCTTAACTTCCCTCAGGCATAACCAGAGGCAGGGCAGACCCAGGAGAGCAAGAAGTGAGAGATGGAGGGAGAGAGAGAGAAAGAGAGCTAGCTGGCAGTCCTGGCTAGAGTAAGGAGCTGAAGGAAGGGGAAGGAGGTGGCCTTGGGCAGGAGGCAGAACTGGGACACCTATGACAATGGCTCACCTGAGCAGGAGGGTGTAAAGTGGATCTCTGAAGCCTCAGAGAAGCCCCTCGCCTCTCCCAGGACCCTCCCTCTCTGGAGCCCAGGCTGGTGATGGTGGGGAGACACAGGGCAGGGCCAGCTAATTGCTGAGTGTTGGTGTGCTGAAGAGTCTGGGAAAGGGACTTGGGGGAAGAGCTTGCCCTGAGGGAAGGTAGATGTTGTAATCAAAAGGTTCTCTGGCTTCACCTGAGGCAGGAGGCTGGCTGCCACCCCACACAGGTGTTCTCAGAAGCTACTCCATTAAGGCAGATGGGAAAACACTGACTTGGACTAGGAGGCAGAGCCTCCCCTCCTACCCTTTCTTGGTGAGGAGTCTCATGCCAGGGAGAAGGCCCCACAGACATGGGGTGAGGGAGCGTGCTAGCATACTCCCCCATTTGAAGGCTGGAACTTTCTCCAGACATGGAAACGGGTGTGGGGGTGGGCAGGAGATGATATACTAAGATAGGGCTGGAGTAGGGAGGGATAAAGGGTAGACATGGGGAAATGGAGGCAGGGCTTGAGGACAAAACTGCTTCCAGTCTCTCTCGCTGCTTCTCTCAGTTCCGGGAAAATAAGAAACCAAAACTCCAAAAATAGAGAACTTTATTATCAGGGCCACGTGAATAGGGCTGGGGTAGGGGATGCGGGGCCAGCCCCCGGGGCCTGGGGATGAGGAAGAAGTTAATACACAATACATACAGAAGGCACAAATGGGGAGGCTCCTCCCTCCCCAGCAGAGTCCCCTCCAAAGGAGCACCTGTATAGCTGATCTCCGAGGGAGACCCAGGTTTGGAAGAGTCTCCCACTTTACCCTGTTTCCTTCTGTCTCCAAACCTGTTCACCTGCCCATCATCGGCTTCACCTGAAAGACTCAGTAGCTAGTACAGCATCTTGGGATCTAACAAGAAGTCACAGACTTCTCTCCCTTGTGGGGAGGAGCAGGGGAGACACTACAGAGCCCTCCTCCCCATCCGTTTCCACTCAGCCTAACCCTTCATATCTGAGTAAGGCAGCAGGGTCCTTAGTGAGGCCTCAGTACCCCGGATCAGTATCCCCACCTCCCACAGCTAGCTCAGGATGTTCCCACATGATCTAGTTGATCATGGCAGGCAAGACACATCTGCTTCACTACTCCCACACCTCGGTCCAGATGGCCCCACGGTAGGGGTGGGGTGGGGGCTGGGGTGTGCTAAGCCGAAAGGGCTGGCCTACCTGCTTGCTGGGGTATTTGGGGGGGTTGGTGCGATAGCTGTAGTCGGAGTACTGCTCGGAGCCCGTGGACGTGGTGTCCCCGGTGCCCACAAAAGTGTTTGCAGGCGGTAGGTCCTGCACCACCTGGTGCTTCTTGGAGGCCGAGGGTGACTGGGGTTGTAGCTGGATGGAAGGCAATGGGGAGTTGGAGCGGTAATGGCGGCCTAAGTCGGGGCTGCCTGGTGGGTAGTTGAGGGGCAGGTGGATTCGGGGACTGTCCCCAGGGGCATCGCTCATTAGGTTGAACTTGAGGGACTTTTGCAACCCGGCCTCATCCTCGTCCTCCACTGGCTTCACAGGCTTCGGGGACTTGCTCTTCTTCCCTTTGTTCTTGCTTCCCTTGGCCGCTTTGCCACTGGGCTTGGGAGCATACAGGTCCTTAGTCTCCTTCTTGCCAGCCTGATAGCCACTCTTGGCCTCCCGCTGCCGGCAGTAGCGCACAAGCACTGCCAGGGCGATGAGGAGGGCCACAGCTACGACTCCGGCCACGACACCAAAGAGAATGTTGCCACGCTGCTTGGAACGCTCGTACTCTGGGTCCCCAGCAATGTCGATGTCCAATGGTGTGTCCAGGCTATGGACAAGGAGGGTCTCTAGCAATGTGCGGTTGGCTAAGGTCTCGTTGACGTAAAGGTGGACCAAGGCTGTGCCATAGCGTGGGGGCTTGCCCCGGTCACTGACCTTCACCACAAGGCGGTGTAACCCGTGGTGGCGCCGTTCAATCTCCTTCTCCAGAGTGATGGCACCTGAATGCGATCCAATCTGGAAGAGTCCGTAAGGGTTGCCACCAGCGATGCTATAGGTCAGCTCAGCATTGACACCCGAGTCAATGTCCTCCGCTGTCACCTGACTGACTGTCTCACCAAGCCGCGTCTGCGGGGTCAGCAGTCGGTGGGACGTGTTGGAGGGGGCGGTGATAAAGGGTGCATTGTCATTCTCATCCAACACATTGATGGTGACGCCGACATACGCAGAGCGAGGTGGGACACCACCATCTACCGCCTTCAGCTGGAAGGTATAGGTACTCTGTTGCTCCCTGTCGAAGCTCAAGCTGGATAAGATGGTGCCTGTGCCGTTCTGGATAACAAAGTCACCGTTGTCCTGCTCTACCGAGAGCTGTACCCGGGCATTCTCCCCCTTGTCTCCATCAATGACAGTCACCATGCCCACTGGACTCAGTGCGGGCATGTTCTCCATCACCGAGAAGTTGTAGCCACTCAGCATAAACTTGGGGTCATTGTCGTTGCAGTCCAGCACGTTGACAAGGACCGTGGCTGTACCCTGAAGGCTGGGACTGCCCCGGTCAGCTGCCACCACCTTCAGCTCATAGCTGTCTCTCTGTTCCCGATCCAGCGACGTCTTCACCCGGATCTCTCCGTTCTCAGGTGAGATAGTGAAGAGGCCCTGGGCAGCTGGCTCGGGTTCCAGAGAATACACCAGCTCTGCGTTAGAGCCGGAGTCCGCGTCACTGGCAGTGACCTCGGCCACCACTTCCCCAGGCTTGTTGTTTTCTGGGAAGGCGACTTCAGTGATGCTCTGGGTGAAGACAGGGGCATTGTCATTGACGTCTACCACCTGGACCTTGAGGGAGTTGGTGCTAGAGAGTGGGGGGTTGCCGGAGTCCACGGCCACGATCTCAATGGTATAGTCTTTGACTTTCTCATAGTCAAGAGGGGTGGTGGTCTGCAGAAAGTACTTTTTCTTGCTGTCACTGCCTGTCTCACTGGCCTGGCGCAGCTGGAAGGGGACATCCCCTGCTACGACACAGGTGACCGCTGCATTCTCTCCTTCATCTCGATCAGATACCTGCACCAAAGCCACTGCAGTCTCCTCCGCCACATCCTCTGAGATGTTAGCCATCCCATCTTGGTGAGTCACCAGCCCTATGCCTCGGATCTCAATGGTGGGGGCATTGTCGTTCATGTCTTTCACAGTCACGACTACCTGGGCACGGGCGCTCTTCGGGGTGGCACCTCGGTCCCTGGCGAGCACTGAGAAGCGCAGAGTGCTTAGATCCTCACGGTCCACAGGACCCTGAACTGTGATAAGTCCAGTGTTTCTGTCTAGTCGCAAAAGACGCTTGACAACTTCAGGTGCCTGGTGGAAGGTATAGTCAATCTCTGCGTTGGCACCTTGGTCCGAGTCATTGGCTTTCACCTACAGGGAACAGGGACAGGTTAGTAAGTTAAGGTGCATGTGTTGCTAATGTCCTTTCCCACAAGCACACCAGATTCAATGAAGCGAACTCAGCACCCTTTCCAAAAGCAGCACTCTACAGTCTTTCCCCTAGGCCCGACAGCCTGGTAGACACTGCTAACCTATTTTCCTAAAGAACCCAGATTGTAGCTTGCAAATCCTTCTTAGTGACACTGAATCCCTAGGACCAGGCAGAATTATATTCCACTCTTGGTTTGTACCATTCCACCTAAACACAGAGCTAGCCAACCATCATTGAGCAAACCCTTACAGCCCAATGAACTGCTCTCCCATCCCCAACCCCCACCACCTTCTGAAGAGATGAGAAAGTGTCTGAGCTGTAGAGACAGTGGGCATGCATGCACTTATGTGCATACCTTGTATGCAGGCATGTCACATACACAGAAGTATGTGACTGTAAGCCGTGATATTTGAGTGCGAGAAGGTGTGTTTGTTCATGTGTGTGCATGCATCAGTGGAGACCCCCATGCCCAACTAGAGGCCCCAGGTGAGGGGATTTCTATTGAAAGCAGCCAGATAGAGATACGGGTCAGAAAGAGCCCAGCAGGCCCAACCCAGCCACGGCTGTCAAACTGGGGGAACCTGTTTCTGCAGCTCCTTGACTGTTGTCTGTTGCTGGCAAGGCACCAGTGTGAGGAATCCGGCCTGAGCCTGGGGCCAGAAGGGAGGGGTTTGTGCAGGCCACAGAGCCTGCTGGCAGCGGGCTGGGCTTCCAGCACCAAACAATGAACTGCCTGTCCCTTTGCAGTGGGCACGCCCTCCCACGCCAATGCCGCCCTACACTGGGACCAAGTCTATACAAACATGGGTGGTAATGGGGCAACAGAAGCCAGGTGGGGATGGCTATGAGGGGTTGAAAGTATTTACAGCCAAACAGAATGTAATAGAGCGTGTGTGTGTGTGTGTGTGTGTGTGTGTGTGTGTGTCTATCTGTCTGAGGGGTAGAGGGTAGAAAGGAATGGTAGGAGTACCTTGGCAATCTCTAGGGAACAAAACCAAAGTCTTGGGTTCAAATCCCAGTTCTACTGCTTTCCAATTAATTATGTGACCTTGGGCCAATTATTTAGTCTTCCCAAGCCTCGCTCTACAAATGTATAAAATGGGGATGAATAGAACTTGCTTCATAAGGTTATGGTGAAGGTTAAATGGGATAACATAAAGAAATACCTAATGCTGCCTAGAACACAGCAAGTGATTCTTAAATAATTCCCCTTTTCTTTTGATCTGCCTGTCAATCATTCATTCATTCATTTTCCCATGCATCTGTTTCTAAGAAATCCAATTATGCAGTACTGAACACTATACCTAGGGGCCCTCATGCAACAGCTGGACTTCTGTCCCCTTAGGAAGGGAAGCTCTGTCCATAGCTGTCAAGGCTTTCTGCAGAGGAGACTCCTGGACAAGGGCTCCCAGTTATCCTGGTGTCCCTTCACACCCCAGTCTGTCTGCCACCAGCTCTATGGCTATGCTCCTATGCCCTCCCTGTCTCTAGATTGGCCATATTACTTCTTAGCTATCCCCTTCCTCCCACCTCCCATCTTTGTTTCTGTCTGTGACTTCTTGCTCGGTTCTCCCTCTGCCACTTTTCAGTATTGCCGACCTCTAAGGACTCTGTGTGTCCTGTGTCATCTCACTGAGAGTATGTGTAACAAGACTGAAGGACATGAGCTAAGGTGGGCTCTGACCTCAGGCAAATTAAGAAAACTCTGTGGGCTCAGCTTCCAGTCTGTAAAATGGGGATAATGCTTACTTACCTTGTACTATAAGGATTAAATTATATAACACACATAGTGCACTTAGAGCAGTGCCTGGCACCTGGGCTATTATTATTCACCATCCTGAACGGCTGTCTTTCTATTCTTTCTCAGCCTCATTTCTTTATTCTAGTCAGCCAGTCTCCAGAAGAGATAAAACCTGCCACCCACTCACCCCAGCTCCAGGACCCAGAACGAAGGGTCTCTCAGGTTGGGTAACGGTGTCCAGGCCAGCTGAGCTCTCTTTAGCTAGCGCACAACATGGACAGAGATAGCTTCAGCCCATGGCGAAGGAGAAAGAGGATGAGGTTGGCAGGAGGCCAGGGCTGAGATGACAGCGGGAGATACACCCACCTGTCTGCAGGGACGCTTCTCCGCTCCTTCCCAGGCCCCAGCCCCACCAAGCTGCTGCCCAGCCCCTGGGGCAGTTCCCATGGAGAAGGGTGGTGAGAAATTTCATAGTTGCTGACCCTTCCACAGCTGTCTTAGACGCCACAAACCCTGGTACCCCGTGTCTGGGGAAGAAGGCAAATGTACAAACAATCCAGTGTGATTCGTCCAAACCGAGGACCCTCCTGGCTGACACAATCTTGTGATTTTGTTGAGAAGGGGCATGATGAGGCCGTGTCTCCAACCAAAGCAAACTCTCACCTGACTAAAGGGACCTGCCCCTGGGTGGGAAGCTACTCTAACGGCAGGAGAGGGTCTACAGGGTAAGAGGTGAGTTACCTGATGCAGCCCAGGCTAAGAGAAGGTAATCCCTGAGTCTAGTGGGGAGGTATGATGTTATTATGTCACTGTCACTTGCTCAGATGGAGGAGAGGAAGATGATGATCAATTCTCCTTTGGCTGGGGCTGGGGAGAAGGGAGCTTCCCAAAACATTCTGGCTTTTCTCCCCCTCCTCCCAAGTGAAGAAACCTCCCACCCGGTTTCGGTAGGTCCCATTTCTAAAGGTGGAGGAAGCTTCTCACCTGGATGACGGAGTGGCCAATGGGGCTGTTCTCAGACAACTCGGCTTCGTAGGATGGCCGCTCAAACTTGGGAGCGTTGTCATTTGTATCAAGCACAGTGACACGCAGCAGGGCACTGCTGGCTCGTGGAGGACTCCCTCCATCCTGTACCTTGATGGTGAGGTCATAGGAGTCCCAGCGTTCACGGTCTAGGTTGCCCATGACAATGAGCTGTGGCTGCTTCTCTTCCTGGTCCTCAGCCACCTGCAGTCCAAATAGCTCCTGGGCCTCAGGCCCAGCCTGCAGCTCGTAGGATGCTACGCCATTGGGGCCAGCATCACGGTCTGTGGCCAGTGGGATGGGGAAGAGTGAGCCGATGTTGGTGTTCTCAGGGATGGCCAGGGTGATGACTGGCGAGGCAAAGTTGGGTGTGTTGTCATTGATGTCCTGCACCTCTATCTGTCCCTCTAGCAGCCGGGGGCTGCCATTCTGCACGAGGTCCGTGATAGACACCTCAAACTCCAGGATACAGGGGTTCCCAGGGATCTGGTTCTGGCATTCACGGAGTCCCTCTCGGTCAATGGAGGTCTCTGTGGTGAAAATGTCGCCAGTCTTGCCGTCCACTCGAAGGTATGGAGCACCTACCTCTAGTTTGTACAGATGACCCACGTCTGGAAAACCGTAGTCAGCGGCAAGGCTCCCGATGAGAGTGTTGGGCGGCTGTTCTTCTGGCACCTTGTATACTACCTGGGTGGTATGGCCTGCAGATGGAGCCAATAGGAGCAGCAGTGCCAGCAATAAGGGGGGCAGCAGCAACCGCTGCCCCCGGGGCCCAGGGCTGGGCCTCAGAGGCCCCATCCCAGCAGGCTCCAGGATCAGGAGAACTACAAGAAAACACAAAGTAGGGGCTCCGTCAGGTAGGAAGAGGAAGGTGACCCAAAAGGCTGTCAGAGCCAATCCCCCACTCTCCCTCTCCCACTGATTCACCATCCTCCCACAGAGAGAGTCAACCCCAGCCCAGATATGTGATTCCAGAACCCAGAGCCTCACCCACAGTGGGGTGTAGCAGCTGCATCTGACCCAGCTGGAGAAGTTGGTAAGACGACAGGCAGGTCTACAGCAGCTCCTGCCCATGGCACGCCCTTACCCAGCTGACGTTCCCTGGGTACCGCCCCCCCACCCGGCTTTCAGCTCTCTGCTTTGCACAACACCTCCTTCTCACCAGCATCCTGCCTTAGTCACCCATGGTAATTACCCTGATACTGAGATAGGGAGCAAAACCAAGTGGAAGGGTTAGGCCTGGGACACCTCCTGCTGCAGCGCTCCTCCCCCACATCTGCTGCACAAAAGCAACACGTGCCCACCCCGCAGGTCCCCCAGACCCTGAGAGTTAGTATTGTCCTACACTTTCCACTCGTGTTAGCTAGAGGAAGAGGGGAAGAGTGTTTTTTCCCCTTTCTTCTGAGGTGCCAAATAAGCTATGTGTATGAGTTATTATTACATCCCAAATCCTCCTTTTTTTGACAAACAGCATCCACAGTGTCCAATGCTCCCCACTCCCACCACTGAAAATGGTTAGCAGCAGGGTCAATGAGATGGCTGAGTGGGTAAAGGTGCCTGCTGCCAAGCCTGAGGACATGTGTTCAATCCCTGGGGCCTACATCAGAAGGAGAGAACTGACCCTTGTAAGCTATCCTCTGGCCTCTACCCACATTCTGTGACATGCATTTCCCCACACAGACACACAAATAAATAGGTGGTGGCACACGCCTTTAATCCCAGCACTCGGGAGGCAGAGGCAGGTGGATCTCTGTGAGTTCGAGACCAGCCTGGTCTACAGAGCTAGTTCCAGGACAGGCTCCAAAACCACAGAGAAATCCTGTCTCGAAAAAAAAAAAATTAAAAGAACGTTAAAGTTGAGTAGGTGTTAGCCCTCCCTCACTTCCCCACAAATATATCTCAAAGCACTGTATGACACACACACAGACAGTTCTCATACTCCTTGCTGCCTGTTGCCATAGGCAGGTGTGTAGAAGAAAAAAGTAGAGGTCACAATTGGGATTAGGACTGACTGACCCTCAAGTTGACATTGGGAGCTGCCCTGGCCTGTCCTTAGCAACAGAGAGCTCAGCAGGTCTAACTGGACACAGCTGCAATGACACTATCAGCCTTCACTGGTTCACTGTGTCTGCAGCCTCCTGGTTTGCTTGCTTGCTTGATTCTTTATACGCCCCACCCCCACCCCGGCCCTATGCTGAGAATTGAGCACAGGGCATTGCATATGTTAGATAAATAGTCTACTACTGCGCTACATTTCCCAGACTTCATTTTTTTAAAGACAGTTTCACTAGGTATCCCAGACTAGCCTTGAACTCCTCCTGTCTCAGCTTCTGGAATGCTGGAATCGGAACCTGAAACACTGTCTCAAAACAAAACATCAAACCCAGAACGCTGGGATTACAGATGTACGCTACCACACCTGGCTTTGGCTCTTGTTTGACCCTTATCCCACCTACATCCAGAACCTGCTGCATATTCATCCCTTCCCCCATCTCTAACTGGTCCAGTGTATGCCATACCCTCCTCTTTCTGCCGGTCCCAGATCCTTCCAGGAAGGGCTATGCTGTGCACACCCTAGACTACAAGTTGCACCACCATCACCACAATAGCCTGCCTCTTTCATCACCCCAATCTGAGGCTGTCCGCCTGCCTATGTTATCAGACCTGCCAGTACTGTCCCAGTCACTGGTCCAACGTCTCTAAACAATGATAGCAAACCCTTCCTCTATTCAAATCCCAAGTTTCTGGCCCACCATTTTCTGTGGGGAGAGAAGAGGGTTTCAGGTTCCATTCATTTTCCCTTCTTCTAGAATCTCTATCCCAGGTCTGACCCTGACTATGCCCATCCCACTGAAGACGGGTTTTGACACCGCCCGCAGCCCTACAAAGCCTTCCTAAGGCCTCTTCAGCCCACAGTGACCTCTCCTTCCTTCAACTCACAGCCACTTATTGTTACTCCAATCCCAAGGCAATGAATCACCGGGCTGCCCCGGACACCGCCCGGCCCTGTTGTTCAACTATAGTATTGAGCACCTATTCTTGAGTTCTCTGACTCCCCAGGAAGACGCCAGACATTCCAAAGAGGCAAGAGTTCATATACTCACTCACGCAACCCCGCTCCCGCCCCCGCCCCCACTGATGTAGCTAGGTCAAACTGGGTATAAAGCAAGTGCTCATTCCACGTACTCAGCAAAAGTTTTAGTCAACCAGAATGTACTAGGTTATGTCCTGGGCACTAGAACACAACAGTAAAGACTGGGCCCATCTGATGTTGCAAGGGTTCTAGCTCAGTGACTGGCAGGTTGCCGGGTTACTTCTGTGTACCCATTTGGCACATAGAAGGCAGCAGGGTGGAGATAATCCTGGGTTGTGACTTCAGATAATTTGAGACAAGCCCCTGCTGGATATTTCCTGAAGTAAACAATTGAAAGCCTCAGTTTCTTCACCTGTCAAATGGAAACGATACTATCTCTTTCCTATTGGGTTGAAGTTAATGTAGGTTGAATGTTTATGGCAATGCAGACACTCAACAAATGGTCTTTTCCTTTCAAAGCACTTAGCACGATGGTAGCTTCAGGCCTGTTTGGAAAATTGGCGAATGGTTATCTTTCCTACAGGACTGTAAGTGGGGAGCATTTCTTTTTTTTTTTCTTTTCTTTTCTTTTTTTTTTTTTGGTTTTTCGAGACAGGGTTTCTCTGTGGCTTTGGAGCCTGTCCTGGAACTAGCTCTGTAGACCAGGCTGGTCTCAAACTCACACAGATCCGCCTGCCTCTGCCTCCCAAGTGCTGGGATTAAAGGCGTGCGCCACCACCGCCCGGCATGGGGAGCATTTCTTGAGGCAGGGTCTCATACACTGTAACCCAGGCTGTCCTAGAATTCAAGATGTTGTCCAAGATGACCTTAAACTCACGCTTCTTGAGAGCTGAAGTCACAGTTACAACCCTCTAATTGTTTGCTGTGCCTAGAAGCCATCCAGCACTGGACCAGACACACAGCAGGCCTGAAGTAAACGGCTCTTGTGTGATTCCCGGGGTTTAACTCCTGGTGGCCTTTGGCTGTATGGTAAATGGTTTTTTTCACTTGCCTATTTGCCAGTTCCCTAGGAATCTACTGGGATAAAGTGTAAGTTTCCATTTAGAGTTTACTCTGCTGGAACGCTCAGCAAATGTTCACCAAATGTACAGATTCCTTGCACAGCTCAAGCACTTCACCTCCCTTGAGGAGCCTCCCCCAAAGGCAGGCCCCTCCTGGCCACTCCTCAGCCCGTGAGGTAAGCACACATGCTTATTCTCTATAAAGGAAGGATTTTACGGTGCCCCATTTGAGCCTACCCAATCATACTTCAAGTTCCAACCCAAAACTGCCCAGAGAGCTTCCCCACTTTTGCTCCCCACCACCAGATCAAGAAGACTTTATGTTTGGGGATCACATCCCTTTTGAGAACTGTACAACGTTATCCAGCAGGATTTTTCTAGGAAAATGTCTGCCCACAAAATTTGGCAACAAATCGAAGGGTCTGTAGTCTGACAAAGTCAGGATGATTTTGATTCATGGCCACTTTGATAGCTAAATATTAAGCCCTTCACTTGGGACTTTTGTCCTATTTGGGGAATCACAACCTAAAACACAAACCCCTTGGGCCTCCCAGCCCCACCTCCCTGTAAGAGGTAGCTTCCCTTCCAGTCAGCAGCAGTCACGAAGGGCTTACCACAGGGTAAGGCACAACCCAAGAAAGTTATGGGGATGGAGATGGGTCTGGAGGGAGGGTGGCCTCAAATGGGTGTTAAAGAGGGGTTAGGTACTTGAAGAGTTCTACCAAAATAAGGATTATCTGGCCCTACCCTTAGGAATTTTGATTTGGAGGTGGGACCTGAAGAAACCCCCTAGGCAACTGTGATGCAAAGGTCTTGGAAAACAACCTTGGGAGAAAGTAGTTTCAGGGGGTTGAAAAGGAGCTTAAGCCCTGCAAACTATAGCATCACCACCTTTGCTACCACCATCCCCAAAAAACTAAGGTTCTACTAGTGTATTGCTAAACATTTAATCATTTTAAATGGATATTATTAATTTATTATAGCACCCTCCCCAAATCTTTTTTGGGTTTTGAGGCAGGAATTTCTCAGTGGTTATCCTGGAACTCACTCTGTAGACCAGGCTGACCTCAAAGATCCACCAGCCTCTGCCTTTCTCCAAAGTGCAGGGATTAAAGGTGTGCACCACCATCTGCCTCCCCATAACTGATGTTCTAAGACTCAAAAATATGTAAAACAGTCTGGGTCACAGAAGCAGTTATGAACAGGCAGGATCTCCTCTTAAAGACCGGATTTGGGAAAAGAATCAACAGAAGCGTGAGGCTGAAATATGGTATTTGTCACATTTATTACTTCTCATCCAACCCTAGATTGCCAATCTGGCCTAGCCAGGAGGGAACCCAAGCCTCCCAGCCATTTACAGCTGTGGAGAGAGTCATGTGGCCTGCCAGGAAGGAGCTGGGAGAAGCAGTAAAGTGGCCTTTCCATGTCCCTACCCCCAACATTGCTGAACTTTGTCCCAGGCGGTTGGTGTTGGGAGTCATCAGTCTCAGGCGGCAGCCTTTGAAGCTGCCTTATCTGCAGAGGCTATCCTAGGCAAGGGTGCCTCTCCACCCAGTGACATGGGTGCCCAGGATCCTGACAAGACAGAGCCTACGGAGAGAAAGGCACAGCGACCCACCTCCAGGAGGACTGAGGAGCCAAGAAGAATGAGAGAAAACAACAACAACAAACAGACCACAAAACAGCATCAACAAAAGCCCATCAAAGCTTTAGGAGTGAGGGACGAGGGGACAAGAGTCCCAAAAGGTAGAAAGAAACTTCATCTGTGTCAACATCTGAGAAGTTATGAGCGCTGGTGAGGGTTCACCAGGAACCTTCATTTGCACACCACTTTGGGACTAAGGTCCACTTCCTGCTGGATGTTGTGAGAAGAGCTTTTACTGTGGCAGTGACCAGGTCAGCTCTGAAGTTTCTGACACCCCCTCACACACACCTGCCCCAGCAGCATTACACAACAGCCCCTGGTGCAGCAAGCTCGAAACACCAAAGGACAAAGAGACCATCTGAGAGCCTGGGCGGAGGGTAAGTAAGTGAAGCTGCATGGGGTGGAGCTGTTCAGAGGCTTCCCACTGAGAGCAGTACTCGGTTCCTTTCCTATCTTCCAGAACCCTCTATTAGCCTCTGCAGGCTTCCAGGCACCTGCATTCTTGAACCAGATTGCTGAGTTCAAACCCTCATCCTAACACTTCCTAGCTGTGTGACCTTATCCAAGTGATTCACTTTTCTGAACCCATTTCCACATTATTAAATGGTGTGTGTGTGTGTGGGGGGGGGTCCTGTCTCTCCGGTGAGCAAGATGGCTCAGTGGATAAGGGGACTTTGCAGTTTGATTTCTGAGATCTACATAGTGGAAGGAGAAAACTAACAACTGAAAGTCATTCTCTGACCTCCAAATGTGTGTGCACGCACAGATAAACTAAATAAATAAAGCTAATACGTTTTAAAAAAAATCCTGCCTCGAAGTTATTTGGGAGAACTAAATGAGATCTAATGCACCTAAGCTCTATTACATTGCAAGAAAGATGAGATATGTAAGCCTCCCAGTCCTGCAGCGGTGCGTTTTATCCCACCACCGGTCACATAGTAGGTGCTCTCCGGCTCAAAGAAGGAACAAACGAATCTGCTAGCCTATGAAAGAAGAGCTAGTGTGTGCTCTACTGCTGCACCCACAGTGGGCAACTGACGAACGGCATCTGCTCAAAACATTGTTTAACGAAACCGCTCTCTGCAACACCAACTAGCTTTGTTCCAGGCAGGGATACCTCTCACCCCAAATCAGAACCTGGGCTCCCTCTTAGCTCCTCCCCACCCATGCAGGCCCCGTTTCAGGCGGTAGCACCATCTCTGGCCCAGCACTCTCTGCTGAAGTAGCCAGAGCTGCAAGATACCCGTTACAGTTGTTCCTCTCTAATATGGAAGGAACTAGGGATGGCTGAAGGAAGCGAGACAACAAGATGAGGTTGCACCAGAACCCAGGCCTGTTCCCCCTACTCTGTTTCTCGCTCTTTTCGGAGGTTTGGTAGATTCTCTCCTGAAACCCATCCGATGCCCTAGCCTAGTTGTTAGTATAGGTCTCAACCCTACCGCGGACACCCTCCCCCCAACACACACACACACTCAAGAAAGTACCATCCAGGCGCTCTCACACACATCCAGACCTCTTCTAAGGGTGCCACAACCACCTTCTGGGTTGTCCCTGTCCAGGCATCTGACCGAGAGCAGGTGCTGGAAAGAGCCTTGCACCTTCCGGTCGGTCCTAAGTCCTGGGCTCAGCCAGCATAAGCAACCCTCGTCCTCACCATCTCGGTCAGTGAGCGCTCACAGCACACACCCAGCACGCCCGAGCGCCTTCTCCCAGAGGACGCCAAGTGTGTGTGTGTGTGTGTGTGTGTGTGTGTGTGTGTGTGTGTGTGGTGGGTGGACGGCGGCCACTCCTAAGACTCTAGTCACCCCACCCCCGCCCCCCACCAGGGTGACGCCTGGTCTTCTGGAGCCCAAGGTGAGGCTAGGTGAGGCGCAGCACAGGGAGAACTCTCTTAGGCCAGGCGGCCACTCGCGTCTCTTGCTTCCAGAACCGCCGCGGGGAATCCCTCCTCTCCCGCATCTCCGGCCTCGCCTAGGTCCCCCACAAGCAGGCGCCGGCGGGAGAAGCACAGCGGGCGCCGGGAGGGGGCAGGGAGGAAGCCGGCGCCGGAATCACAAAGCCGCGAGCCTGGCCGGGCGGGGACATTCTCATAAAACCTATCCTCTCGCGGCGGCAGAAACGGGGTACTTGCCCTGCGCTCAGTCCGCGGTGGCCTCAGCGTCACCCGTTTTTCCTGTTGAAAGAATAGTCGCCCTCTACTGCTGGGGAAACTGAGGCCAGAGCCTGAACTACCAGAGAGTGGCCGAGGGAAGGGACGAAAGTCCTATTCGCCTACCAGCTCTTCTGCGCATGCTGCGGTCCCCGTTCCAGCCCCCGGGCCCTGTCAGCACACAGGACAGGCCTGCGACCGGGCCCCGTAGCAGGGCACCCAGGTGTGCGGGACCCAGGTGTGCTGGGGACCCAGGTGGCCCGGAGAACTCAGCTAAACGGCCCGGACTCTCAAACACCCAACACCTCCTTCAGTAATGTACCTTTTGCATTAGGACCTAGGGTCACACAGCCCCAGGGTGGCGGCATGGCGCGGCCTGCCCTGTCCAGCTTGTTCTCAGAATACCCAGCCGGTAGGGCCCCGGAGTGCAAGTGGGGGGAGGTGCCGCCTGGAAGCCGGTCTGGCCGGCCCCGGGGCTCCAGTTGTGTGGATATTTACAACAACAAAGTCCTGATCGAGGTGACAGGGTGCTTTCTAGGAGAACCTGGAGGCTTCTCCTGAGGGGATCTGACCAGCAAAAGTGGAGTGTGTGTGTGTGTGTGTGTGGTGTGCGCGCGCGCGCGCTGCGGAGTGTAATGTGACACTGTTGGTGTAAGGTGTGTGTGTGTGACAAGCAGTGCTAAGATGCTCTGAGCAGTGGATTCTGTTTATGAGTCTCTGCTGTAGGTACCTCTGTGCTAGGGTGTGTGCTACCAAGGCGTGTGATGAGACGCTGGGTTGCGTGGGGGGGGGGGTACAGCAGAGGGGGCAAGGAAGACCTGTGCCGTGTACCTATATCCTGGCCAAGGAGTGGGCAATCGTTTATGTCAGGGTGTGTTCCTTCAGCGGTGTGTACAAGGAGCTAGGCTTGGAGCGTTCATCTGGCGAACCGAGGTAGTCTTCTCCCTACAGGAAGGCACGAGGTTGTGTTTGTGTGTCTGGCACTGCCTAGTATCACACCCGATTGTGTTGTAGTTATCTATGGCCACGGGTTGTGTGTCCCCGCTGCTGATCGTGCAGGCGCCGAAGCAGATTCTGAGCTTGGTGACTACCCAGTGGGCGCTGGTGTGCGGGAGGTATATCTGTGTTCACATATATGTACGGATGAATGTATATGTGTCTAGGTCTGTGCTGTGACTCTTCCAGGTGTCCGCGACGAGCTGGAAGCGCCTGAGTGAGCTGAGCAGATCGCCCAACAAGTGTGTGTGTGCTGGATAATGTTCCTAGCTTGCCTGCTCCTCCGGCAGCCCCCGGCTCCACTGAGGGCCTTGCGCTTCCCCCAAACCCTCTCCACTCCGCGCGCTCCTGGAGTCTCTCTCTCATCTCCGCGGCTTGGAGCGCGCTCGGGTGCGGACGCCGGGGCTGGGGTCCAACTCAGCACCCCCTCCCTTCCCTCGGCTTCTTGCAGTGGACCTCGGAGACTAGGGAACCCCAGCCGCAGCCTCCTCACTCAGTGTCCCAACGACCCCCACCTCAGCCCCGGCGCGCTGGACACCGGCTGGGCCCCGGTCGCCTTGCTCCACCGAGCGCCCCTCCCTCAGCTCCCGCCGGCCATGGCCGCTCTGGGCCCCGAGCCGCCACCGCCGCTAGATTCTTACCCGCCTCGGGGCAGCACCCGCCGCCCGCCCCGCTGTCGTCCGTGAGCCGCCGCCGGCCCCGGCGCGGGCTGCGGCTCGACACGGCAGGGGCTGGCGCTGCGGTTCAGGCTCCGGCTCCGGCAGGCTGTGTGGGGCTCAGCAGCCAGGCGGCTTCGCGTCCGCGCCGCGCTCCCGCTCCGCTAGTGTGTGAGGCGGTAACGGCGGCGGCGGCGGCGGCGGCGGCGGCGGCGGAGCCAGCAGCGAGCGGAGCGCACAGCCGGCCCGCCCCCTCCCTCCCCCTCCCTCCCGGCCTGCCCGCCCTCCCCCCCCCCTTAGGCCGGGAGGTGGAGCCGGGACCGCTCTGGTCCCGCTGGGAGGGGACCCTGAGCACCGCTCCCCCAAACAAGTGCCCCCTCCTCTTACGCTTCCCCCACCACCACCACCACCACCACACACTCCTGCCTAAGGCCGGGTGCACTGGCTTCCTTTTCGGCTCTTCTTCACCTTACACTCATCCCACCCAAGCGTCCATCTAGGACCCCGTCGGAAACGCTCTCTTCTGCCTCAAACACCTGTCCCCCCCCCCCACACACACACACTCTGCCTCCTGGGAAGTCAAGGCAGGGGAAGTGTCTCCTCTAGCTCTTCCCCTCAGCATCTTCCCTGGGCAGCTGACCAACCAGGTCCACCCTCTTCCCAGTCAGACCCCCGGGTCACCCGAGTGGCCCTCCCTTCTCTTAGCGCTCAGGGGAAGTCCGCCCCTCCCCCTCCGGACGGAGCTGCAGTAGGGTGAGACTGGAAAGGGGCCCGTAGAAAGCTTAGGGCAGGGGATCTTGGAGCTCTAGAGTGAGGGCGAGGAAGGTAGGTGTTCAAGTGTGAGGATGAAATGACGCTCCTGATTTGAAGCTGTTGGAGGGTCCCCTCAGCACCTGCCCTCTTGGGCGGCGTAGATAGAGATGCACTTGAGGCGGTGATTTAACACACCTCATAGAGTCAAAGGGATCGCTACCCCGTGAAGTCGCCCAGTGTCACGACTTGTGTCACACGCCCTCACAGTGCCACAGGCTCCCTGTCACACACTCGGCGAGTCACACACCGTGTCACACGCAGTGTCTCACACTCCCAATACTTGGTTTCTAGCGCTCAGCTCTGGCTCTCTGGCGCCATCTTGAGGTGCTTGAGCAGCTTGGGCACTCCCTCTTGCTCAGGTTTTGGTACCCAGGCTGCCAAGTGCCCCAATTCAGTAGGACCTCCTGCCTAGCGCTGCTTTCTAAGCCAAGGCCCCATGTTCCAGGTCAGACGAATGGGGAAGAGCATCTGTAGCAAGGTCTGGTGCTATGTTTGGGAAAGGCACTCACATGAGACGACTGCTCTCTGGGTCTCTGTCATAGCCACCGACCCCCACACCACTCCATTTCTGTCCCTCCCTCATTTCCCCTACCTATCTCTTTCCAACCTATCTTTCCTCTGTCTCGTGGTTTTTTTTTTCTTCTGCTTTCTCATCTTTCTAGCCTCTGGGCCTCTTTATGTGGGGCATTCTTCGAGGTCGGGGTGAGATCTGTAGCTAGCTGAAGAAGCAATGGAGAACTACCATCTGGAAGGGCATCCCTAACCTCCACTCATCTCCCTTCCTGATCTGGACCCTCTACTCGCCCGCCCGCCCCGTAGCCCTATCCTTCAGCCCCAGGAGCCCAGCTGGGGTTCTCAACAGGAGACGCAGAATGCTGGTAGGAGGAGGGCCTGTCCTTTAAGTGGCTTTTCTCTGTCTCCTGCAAAACTCGCCCCATCGTAGAGCACAGCACCGAGGAGAAGCAAATCAGTGGGCCGGAGGGAAGAAATCTTCCACAGAGGAGCTGCCCCAGACTCCCTGCCCCCAGCATGTGCCTGCTGCCCACTGCAGCAAACCCGCCCCAGGCTGCTTGCTGGGAGCTATTCAAAGGCTCCTCTGTTCTCCTCCTTTGCTCAGGGCTGAGCAGGATCAGCAGCCTCAGAGCTGGGCAGGAAATGCTAATCTCCCAGATGTTCCCCTCCGTCCTCCCTGCTCCACCACCATCAACCCCTAATCCTGCACCAAGTGGTTGGAATCGAACTGGGCCAAGGCAGTAATAGTAGGGGAGGTGCTTATTAGTCTCTCCTGCTATATGTCCCTTCCTACTCCCGCTGCCAGGTTGTGTCTGTGGGGACCTGAGTTGGGACAACGTAGGTATGAGTATTGGGGCTTGTTTTCCCCTGGGAGGACAGGCAGAGCTGAGACTTTAGGAGCATGATTGGGGAGTAGAGGAGGTGGCGTCTGAAGAAGAGAAGCCAGGCTCTTGGCCCTGTACCAAACTGGGAGGAGGGACCAGTTGGCAAGTGAGGCGTTGGGGGAGGCTCCTCAAACTGACAGTGACTGAGAGTCCATCTGGGACTGTGTCCAGAGAATGAAGCTTGGGTGCTGCTAGGTAGGAAAATGGCTGGGATGCTTGCTGATATGTGTTTACCTGGGCTGGGCTCTAGCTGAGAAGGCTGGGATACATTGGAATCTGAAACCAAGAGAAAGGCTGTTGCCTCTGTTTGCTGTGATGCTGGCGTGCCTAGGTTGTAACCAGATAATCACAGGACCCAAGAAGCTGTTGTGAAGTAATGGGTTTATATGCCTGTGTGCGTGCTGAAGGGGGGCTGTCACTGAAAAGCCTTTGATCTGGAAGCTGTAGGTAAGACACTGGTACCCCTGGGACTGGCTATAGCTAAGCTGTTCCGTGTTAATTTGATGTGGTTAGGGCTGTGGCTGAAATACACTGTGTAGGTCTAGGAGATAAAAAAGCTGTTGCTAGGAGCCTGTACCTGAGAAGCAGGCTGTTACCTGGGATAAGAGCCGAGCTACTGTTGTATATAGGACTGTAGCTGGCACGCTATTGGTCCTGAAGCTATAGCTGTGATGACAGCGTATTGAGGATTGGCTATAGCTAAGATGCTATTGCCCAGGATTGTGACTGGGCTGTTCTTGTGTGCAAGGCTCTCACTGGGATGCTGTTACGCCTGCAGCTAAAGCTCTGAAGCTCTGGTGTAGCTAGGACGCCATTTTTTGGTAATATAGCTGGACCACTGTTGTGTGGGGGCTGTAGCTAAGACTCCGTTGTCTAGGAGATGAGGAGCTGTTCCCCAAGATGCTGTTCTGGGAGGTAGCATGCTACTGGAGATGGGAGCGGATCAGCTTAGGATGGTCCTCAGCGGCCATTGCTGGGTCTGGGATGGGCTGGGTAGGGGAGGGCAGGTGAGTCCTGTCTAGAGGTCTGGGAGATGCCAGCAACCTAAGGTCAGGCTGGAGCTGCTGCTCCGGGAGGCCTCGGCAGCTGCTCTGCTGTGGAGCTCAGAAGCCTGTTTTCATTACTGTTTTAACTCTTTTTTTAACCTTGTTTTTCTCTCGGCTGCACTTTCGCTCACTCATTAATTTTGGTATTTTTCTCACGGTGCCTCAGCCCCTGTCACGGCTGCCATGGCAACAGGAGGCAGTGTGCATAGTGCCAAAATATCTGATCAAAAAATAACCAAAATAAGCAAACACCAGGATGGCTATACTTGGGGCTATGGCCAAAAAAGTGTTGATGGGTGATATTCTGGAAACCCTTGGTTCTCACGGGAGCCCTTCCACTCCCCCTCTTCAATAGAGAAGCTTCTGAACCTTCTGATAACCTGGGAGGTTGCTCCCGAGGGATCACATAACATACTTTCCTGGGATTCTGAGATTTTCAGCAGTCCTTGGTCAAGCGACAGCTTTTCCTGGGGTTAGCATATGAGGAGAGAGTAAGATCTAAGAGTCTTCATATCTTCCCTAGTAGAATCCTTCTGCACCCACCCACCTACCCACTCACTCACCCCTCCCCTGCCCTGTCTTAGGCTTATCCCTCCTCCTCTGCTCCTAGCCCATGCTTGGTCATCTCCACTTTCCTCTTTTTTTCATCTAAGGCGAGAAAACTGCCGTCCCTCAGACCACCCCAGCCATCCCCAGCTCCTCAGTGAGTAGAGGAGGGTGCCATTAAAGAACTTAACAGTTCTAGGTATCTGGCCACCTCTAGCATTGCCTGCCTAAGGGGGTTCCTCAGCACCCCAAATACTCTAACCCCACTCTTATTTCCTCTCTCATTTCTTATTTCCCTGGAGAGACATCCTCTCCAAAGGGCAGGTTCTAAAACGAAGAGAACCTTGGGTGGCAAGGGAGGAAGAATCAGAAGTCTTCATATTACCTGTCCTGTGTCCCCCACCTCGTCCTTTAACCCTCACTAATGATCCCTCTGAGGGAGCTTGTCTGTCTGTAGCACTGGGAATTGGGGGTATAAGAGGAAAGCCCTTAATCATTCAGTTACATCTCTCTCTGTTCCTGTGCCCCACTCCCAACACACCTGCTTCCCCTCTGGGAATGCCCAGAGAACTTGTTTCCTGATCTTCACTTTCAATTTCTTTTCTCCCCTCCCTTCAAGAGCAGTAGTGGCCTTGGCCTCCTGGCAGAGCCTCCCTAGCCCGTTTCCATAGAAACCTGGTAGGTTGTGCAGTGCAGGAGTGGGAGGGGAGACAGAAGGAAAGAGGGACCAGGCCTCAAGGGCAGCCCCAGATGAAGGAACATGGGTACTGAGAGAACGTGGGGTTCTGCTCCATTCAGAGTGGGACCCTGCTTTGGGGAGGGGAGGTAAGAGGTAGAAAATGCCTGCTAGATCCTACTTGTGTGCAGTTTGCCCTGCTGCCTCCTGAGAAGGGAACGCAGAACTATCTTCGCTTGGCACAGAGAAAAGGGATCTCTCTCTCTCTCTCTCTCTCTCTCTCTCACACACACACACACACACACACACACATGCAGCCATCTTCACCTCTTTAAGATCCTTGTTTATCAGAAACTGCTTAATTGGGAATGACTTTCTTTCCAGGCAGGACCCATTAGTCTCTAAGACAGGGACCATGGGACACCTCTCCCCCAACAGCGACTTGGAATTAGAAGGCTGGGCAGCCCCAGGGGACCCAGTGGCCTCTGCTGACCTCATGGCGTGCAGCTCTCAAAGGCCTCATTCATGTCTGGGGGCTGAAGGCACCATTGTCCCCCCCCCGCGGGGGGGCATGTAGCTTGGGGACTCAGGGGTCTCGACTCAGAAGGAAGGAATGCGTCTGGAGAAGTTGCCCGCCCCTCCGGGGAGTGGGCCTCTAGTTTCAAGGTCCCCACCAGATCTCAGTCGGGACCCTTTCGTGACCCCAAGTTGGGTCCCCTGTAGTTCCCAGCAGCCTTCGCGCATCCCTTGAGGGTGGGGACTGCTGCAGTGTCAGAAAAGGGGCGGGCGAAGTCTGGCCCCACCTCTCTGCACTCGGGGAAACCAGTGCAGCAGAGTCGGGAGCTGTCCAGCACTTCAGGTTTGAGAAACTGCTAATTCGCCTAGGTGCCTATAGACACGGGCTCTGGAGCCAGCCCTAAGAGCTCATGAAGTCTTCCTCACCTAAGACCTCAGGCTACAACTGTCCTAGGTGGGCTTGGATGCTCTGGCGGGAAGCGGGAGGGGGGATCCCTCGATGCTTAGAACTGTCCTGGGGAGCAACATGCCCCTTACTCTATCTCAGGAGAACCCAAGAAGCGAACACAGTCTCAGATCTGAGCAGGAAAAAAAACCCTCGGAGTTCAGGCCTTGCATACCCTCCCCCACCTCTCTGCCTATGCCCGCTTTCCTCCCACTCTCCTCCCTTCCCTCCTCTTTTCCTCCCTGCTGGGTTGGGGGCTGCTGAATTATCATTTCTCAGTTCTACTAATGTGCTCCCTGCTGCGGGGAGGGATCATAATTCTGGGAGATGATTAAGTTTCAAATTGTTTTTCTTTCTGTTGTTGAAGATGAGGCTTTAATATGATCCCTCCTCAGTGGGGGAAAGCACCCCATCTCCCCTCTTTTAATACTTTTCTTAGGACAATACCTTTGGGGGGGTCCCCTCTAGACTTTTGGTTGTTTAAATTAGTAAGGGGAGTGAGGGGTACAAACTGACCCTTGACTCAAAGGGGAGTTCATACAGTGTACTGGAAAGAATTTAGACAAACAAGTATTCAACTCTTATCTCTGTCACTTACTGCCCCTGTGATTAAGCTCCTTCAACTTTCTGAGCCCCAGTCTCTTCATCTATTAAATGGGCTCATGGAGTGTTAGTGAGGATAAAAATGTTCAGTGGAGTTCGGCTTATGCCGAAACTCCATAAATGTTGGTAGTATGCCCCATGCTGTGTTACCCTGCTCCCAGAACCTCCCTGAGTTGGTTCTGTAAATGTTTATAAAATGTCTTCTATTTTCCAGGCATTTTGCAACAGCCATGAAGTGACCCATATGTCCCTCAAACACCCCTTCATCCACCTCCTTCCCTCACTTCAGCTTAGCTTCACTCCCATTGTAGCCTGTCTACTTTTGCTCTGCCATCGTGGTTCCCTGTCCATTCTTCCTTCTCTCTTTCTCTTATTGTCACCTCGATTCTTTCTTTCTTTCTTTCTTTCTTTCTTTCTTTCTTTCTTTCTTTCTTTCTTTATTATGTATACAACATTCTGCCTCGATGTATGCCCGCACGCCAGAGGAGGGCGCCAGATCTCAGTACAGATGGTTGTGAGCCACCCTGTGGTTGCTGGGAATTGAACTCAGGACCTCTGGGAGAGCAGCCAGTGCTCTTAACCTCTGAGCCATCTCTCCAGTTCCCCCTCCCCCCTTTTTTGAGACAAGATTTCTCTGTGTAGTCCTAGCCATTCTGGAACTCACTCTGTGGACCTCACTCTGTACATCTGGTTGGTCCCAAACTCAGAGATCCACCTGCCTCTGCCTCCCAAGTGCTGGCTTTAAAGGCGTGTGCCACCAAGTTCAGCTGTCCCCTGGATTTTTATCCTTCTAACATACATGCCTCTTTTGTCTTCATCATTGTTCATGTCACTGAGGCCACCAGAGTGAAAAAAGAAAGGAAGGGAGGGAGTTTTCAAAGGAAGAGAGAGACTCTTTTTTCTTTCTTTCTTTCTTTTTTCTTTTTGTTTTTTTGAGACAGGGTTTCTTTGTAGCTTTGGAGCCTGTTCTGGAACTAGCTCTTGTAGACCAGGCTGGCCTCGAACACAAAGATCTGCCTGCCTCTGCCTCCCGAGTGCTGGGATTAAAGGCGTGCGCCAATACCACCCAGCAAGAGAGAGAATCTTAAGTCATGATTTATGTGTGTAAGTCTGTAATGTACTATGCGTTCAACAGCGAATGTTGACCATATAGCAGACTTCTAAACGTTGACATCTGCACTGCAAGCTTACTTGTCTGCTTATCTCCTTTAGGAGCTGTCTTACTAAGGGTTTCTATTGATGTGAAAAGACACAATGACAGGGCAACTCTTCTTTCTTTCTTTCTTTCTTTCTTTCTTTCTTTCTTTCTTTCTTTCTTTCTTTATTATGTATGCAAGATTCTTTCTGTGTGTATGCTTGAAGGCCAGAAGAGGGCACCAGATCTCATTACAGATGGTTGTGAGCCACCGTGTGGTTGCTGGGAATTGAACTCAGGACCTCTGGAAGAGCAGGCAATGCTCTTAACCACTGAGCCATCTCTCCAGCCCCCCAGGGCAACTCTTCTAAAGGAAAACATTTAATTGTGGTTGCCCACTTACAGTTTCAGAGGTTTAGTCTGTTATCATCATAGTGGACCATGGTGGCACACTGGCAGACATGATGCTGGAGAAGGAGCTGAGAGTTCTATATCTTGCAGGCAACAGGAAGTGAGCTGAGACACTGGGTGTAGCTTGAGCATACTTGAGACCTCAAAGCCTGCGTCCACAGGGACACACTACCTCCAACAAGGCCACACCTACTCCAATAAAGCCACACCTCCTGATAGTGCCACTCCCTTTGGGGGCCATTTTCTTTCAAACCACCACAGGAGCCATAAGCCCCTGAAATATGTCTGCTTCTTTGACTATCTGTCTCTCTTATCTGTCTCTGCATCTCTACCTTATAAAAATGTATTATTGTTATATTAGTCATCATTCTTAAAATTTTATTTATTTAACTTTTTTATGTGTATTGGTGTGAAGATGTCAGGCCACCTGGAACTGGAGTTACAGACAGCTGTGAGCTACCATGTGGGTGCTGGGAATTGAACCTAGGTCCTCTGGAAGAGCAGCCAGTGCTCTTAACTGCTAATCTCCAGCCAATATATTAATCATCTTTATTGAAATATAACTGAGATAAAAATGCTGATGGTTGCTGTAGGAAATCTTACAGCTTGTGGTTACTGGGGTGTAGCCTCTTATAAATGTGGGTGCAGAGCCTGTGTCTGCTCCTTTTTCTTTCTTCCCTGGCTGCTCTTTCAAATTGCTAGGTTGCTGGATGCTCTCTCTTTCTCCATCTTTCTTCCTCCCAGCATTCAGTTCTGTCTTCCCCACCTACCTAAGTTCTGCCTTATCAGCTAGGCCAAGGCAGTTTCTTTATTCATTAACCAAGGAGAGCAACACACAAACAAAAGAAACTCCTACACCAGATAGTTAGTTACTTAGTTAGTTTTTCTGAGACAGGGTTCCTCTGTGTAGTCCTAGCTGTCCTGGAACTCTGTGGGCCAGGCTGGCTTCGAACTTAGAGATCTTACTGCTTCTGCCCTCTGAGTGCTGGTATTAAAATAATGTACTGTCTCCCCATTCCCGTGTGTGTGTGTGTGTGTGTGTGTGTGTGTGTGTGTGTGTGTGTGTGTGTGTATACATACATCACAGTACACATGTGGAATTCAGAAGACAACTTGGGGGAGTCAGTTCTTCCCTGCCACCATGTAGGTTCTGGGACTTGAACTCAGATCATCAGATTTGGCAACAGACACCTTTACCCATTGAGCTATTTTACTGGCCCAAATTGCACACATTTAGTACATATAATTTGAGGAGTTCAGATGTCTCTGTTTTCTCAAGTGAGAAAGCTTACACTATATTAATAAGAGAATCTGTCTTATGGTAGCCGTTTTTGTTTTTGTGGGCCACAGTTTGCTTGTGTTAAGGACAGTTTCAGTGAGCTACAGGGTCGGTGAAATTTACAATGTAAATTTAAATTATCTAAAGTTAATTTTTATTAAACAGGTTTCTCTGTTTCTTTGGGTCTTCATTTCCTTGTGACGACTCCTGCATCAGACAAAACACTAAATACCTATATCTCATTTTCTTCTGTCATTCTGTCTTTTGTTAAAGCAATCTGAGCTATAGACTTAATGAGTGATTTAAAAAATGTCTTTTCTCCAACACTGGCTTTTGTTTGTTTGGTTTCAGTTTGTTTCACTTTATGACTGTGTGAGGGTTCAGTTCAGTATAGGAAATAGAAACCTTTCTAAGTATTTTAAACGGGAGGGAGTTATTTTAGGGAATTAGTGATTCTACAATAATTGAAAGGGCTTGAGAAATGAACTCCCAGAATCTGCACCAGGAGAGCTAGAATGTTTGCCGTGACTGGCAAAATTAGAAATCAAAAGGCCACAATGGTGGAACTATTGATTTAAAGAATGCTTTGCCAGAGATTTGCTCTCCAGGAATTAGGAAGCAGAGATCTGCAAGCTGGAATGGCTCTTACAAGAGAATTCCACGTCTCTAGGGTTCTACTTAACAGCGAAGATCCGGGCAGACGGCGGGGTGGGTAAAAGTGTTTGAATGGTCTGAGTGTGATTTCCAGAACTCATGTGGTGGAAGGAGAGAACAGGCTCCTGCAAACTGTCCTCTGACCTACACATGCGCACACAATAACGTAGTGACGTGTTGGGAAAACAAAGTCAGGGACAACAGAAAGGCTTCTTCCTTCTTCCTGCCATCTGGTGACTTAAGTGCCCTGATGTTAAGGGGGTCAAAGGAATCAGACCAGATCTTTAGGATTCTCCTTAGAAGAAAACAGGAGCAGAACACAGTGGCACACGCTTACCATTCCAGCTACTTGGGAGGCTTAAACAGGAGGACTGTGAGGTCCAGGCTTGCCTGAGTGAGTTCAAGGCCAGTCTCGGATAAAAAGTAGAAAGAATTCTGGGGACCTACTTCGATGTTATAGTACTTGCTTAAGGCTCAATCTCCAGCACACATAGACACGCATACACCCCAGAGAAGGAAGAAGGAACAGGACGGTCTGCCACTGGACTGTCCGTAACTAAGCAGGTAGTATGAGACCGGGACAGGGTGAAAGTATCTGTCTCAGACCAAGTTTCAGCAGTGCAAATCTACAACTATAATCATCTCAAACTGATCTCAGTTCTAATTTGGAGCTAAGGAGACCAGGCTCTGAGATTTGCTGGAAGAGCAAAACTAAAGACAGACAAGACAATGGCCTCAAAGTCAAAGCTATGATGTTCTTGCTGCCCACAAAGAGCTGGCTGTGTTACATGATAATCCAGGGCCTTGGGCATAGCCCCCAGGTAACAATGGCAGCTTCTCTTATGCTATCTGGTGTGGGTCTGTGTGGCTTCACACAGTCTACCTGCCACCAACCTTATGACCATCATTCTGCAACAAGGCCTAGGACTCCCCTGAGGGATGCAGAAGGAAAACACTCTGAGTATTTTCAAAGGCTCATCTTTCAAGCAGGAGGGCCAGGAGTCTACGAAAACACCAAGGAATTGATGTTTCCCTGCTGTTGGTGTTCGCTTCCTTCTGAAATAACTGATGTTTGGGCATCCCTCCTCTGAGGCCAGGAGTCAGGAGACAGGGCCTGGGGCTTGTAAGGAAATGGTGGCATCTGCTGACATTCTAGATACATCACAAGTCCACTAAATGGCATCACTGCGTGTCTGTTGAGTGAATATTAAAATGTAAGGACCAGGGGTGGCTCGGCTCCCTGGTCTCCTAAAGAGTTTAGGGATGGACAGTAGTAAATCCTGGGTTTAAAAACCTGGCCTTACAGTTGTGCTGTAACTACTCCGTCATTTCTTAATTGTGTAACCTTAGGCCAATTATTTCTTCTCTCTGGGTTTGTTCTTCCAGCTATAAAATGGAAATAATTATGTACCTATCTCACAAGGTGGTTAAGAGGATTGGCTGGGGTGATGATGTGTGATAGATACAAAACACTTGGCCAGTGCGTAATACATACTGAACTTTTGATGGATAGTATCTGCTAGCATTTTTGCAATGATTAACAGTATATGTCCTCAGGAACAGATACTTTTCATCCAAAAAAATGATGGAAAGGGGACCTTCTTCATCCCTCCGAGGCTTTTTCTGAACAGGCTCAGTTACTTTCTGGAGAAGTGAGGATCCGGGTCAGGTGAGGATGCTCCTTGAAACCTGCTCCCCCTTCTGGGTAATCTTCCTTTTTATCCTAGCTCAGTCCCCTGTGGTCCCAACAGGGTTTTACCATGCCATGTGGAGGATGGCATGGGGACATCCCGGCAGTGGGGAAGGGAAGGTGTGATATTAAGAGTCAGAAGATCAGCAGGACTTAGAACCATCATCTCTGACCTTTATGTCCCCCATGTCTTTCTCTGTTCTCCTTTTCTCAAACCCTCCAACTAAGTTTTTTGAGTATCTACTCTTTAGCAAGCATTATGCTGGCACTGAGGGCATAGAAGAGAAAGCAAGACAGCCACTACCTATTTAGACACATGAATAACACCTGTAACAAATGTAACCACACAAGCATATTGGTTGCAAATGTAATAGCTTCATGTAAGGAAAATGATGGGGGGAGGTAATAAGGGTGAATAATGGGAAAACTTGCCCTCCCCTGCCAGGGAGGTCCAAGCGGAACCAGACCAGAAGAATGATTAAGAATCAGCCAGACAAGGAGAAGGAAGTTCCCTGGACAGTAGGGAGTTCCTGCCAAAATGTTAGATGATAACTTTATGGTGTGATGCCTTGACCAGAGGTATTTGATTCTCAGCTGGGAACTCCCAAAAGAATAAATATTTAATGGTGGGATTTGTGAAGGCATGCGACCTGCTGATAGAATCAGGAGACCTTCTCATTGGCTATCCAACCAGATCATGTGGCTAAGGAGGTCTATCTCTGGAAATGGTGTGTGTGTGTGTGTGTGTGTGTGTGTGTGTGTGTGTGTGTGTAAAAGAAAGTAGAAGTGTGGACGTTTTTTACGACAGTAAACATCAGTGCTGGTCTGCCTGAGTAAAGCAGAGCTATAGTTAATAATTCTGGCATCTGGACCAATTGACAGAAACACACACTGAAATTCAGGAGCACACCAGCTCCTGAATGGAGGACTGCAGAGAAGGGAGACAACTTTTTCACCTGCACAGGAGCCAACAATTGAGCTCTATGTCCTCGCCAGTGCGCGTTCTAGGTCATTCATCCCGGCCAAGTGCAGAACACAAACTAGCCGGCACTTCTCGAGAAGCATTGGTACTGGAAGTGGAGGAGGGGAGAAGGCTTTAAAATCTGTAATCTTTTGGAAAATTATTCTTTTAAAATGTTGACCTTCCTCCATATTTTTGCTCCTGGACAAAGTGAGTTCAGTTTATTAACACACTAAATGTACACATGCATATATGTGTGCTGGTGGTGTGTATTTCTGCATGTACACATGCACGTATGTGTGCCAGTATTATGTGTTTCTGTGTAGCTGAACAGGTGTCTGGGCCAACAGTGTGCAGAGTGGTAAGAAGTCCTGTGAGCCAGTGGTCAACACTAGCATTCCCCTGCTCCTCTGTCCCCTCCAGGGGCTCAGCCCTCCCACTATGCCCATCTCCACTGCTCTTATGAAAAACAGAGGCTGGAATGAGCTGCACATCAAGCCTGAGTCCCTTCATATTAGTGACAGACTGAAAATATACTGACCGCAACAATACAGACAGAAATAATATGCTCACATCCACCTCCATCCCATAAAGCGAGTGGAACCTGGGCCCATTGCAGTGAATGAGCTTCAATAATTCATCCCAGCTGCTGATGTGGTATTGACATAAAGCTAATTTAACACTGGAGGAGCCAGGGAAAGTAAGGAGCAATTACGCCTTCACCTGCGGCATGGTCTTTCAGCTAGCTCTGATGCCGCGCCGGAAGCCAACTCCCAAAATAGGAAAAGTGCTAGGGAGGTCACTGGCCCCCTTCTCTCCTTGAATACAGTCGACTTTCTGAAGGTGTGTTTGGTTTTACCTTGCTCATTGTCTGTGCTTGTGTGCACATGCATTCATAAGCACAGGTAGAGGTTAGAGGTCAATCTCAGATGTCATTCCCCAGGAGCTGTTCATTTTTGTTTTGGGGTGTTTCATTTTGTTTTGTTTTGTTTTGTTTTGTTTTGTTTTGTTTGAGACAGGGTCTCTCATTGGCTTGGAGCTTGGTGAATAGGCTAACCTGGCCAGTGAACCCCAGGGAACCTACTATCTCTGCCTTCCCAGTTCTGGGATTATCAATACATGTCCCCACACCCAGACTGTTTAATGTGCATTTTGGAATCAAACTGAGGTCCCATGCTTACTGACGTGTTATCTCCCATCTTCCCCTGACATTTTTTGAGACAGGATCTCATACAGCTCATTCATTTTTTATGTGTATGAGTGCCATGTTTGAGCGTGTGTGTAAGTGTGTGAACATGTATGTAAGTACATGTGTGTGCAAGTGCATGTGCACATGTGTGCATATATGTAGAGACCCAAAGTTGGAGGTAGATGCCTTCCTTGATCACTCTTCACTTTATTTACTAAGGCAGAATCTTGCTGAACCCAGAGCTCATCAGTTCCTCCTAGTACATCTACCTAGCTTGTCCCGTGGTCCTGTCTCTGCCCCTCAAGTGCTAGTATTACAGGCAGACTGCCATGCCAGCCCAGTGTTTACATGCATTCTGGGGATCCAAACTCCTGCCCTCATGCTTGTATAGCAAGTATTTTGCTCACTGAACCATCTCGCTGGTCTTATCTTTGAACTTTTGATCCTCCTGTTTTTACCTCCCAGGTTCTGGTATTGTATCATACCTGGCATGGTAACAGTGTTCTTGAACAAAGACTGCCACTTCTGTTTCTAGACTTTCTAATAGTCAAAAGAGATGTTTTAAGATTTCTTTATTCCTTCCTTCCTTTTCTGAGACAGGGTTTCTCTATGTAGCCCTGGCTGTTGTAGAACTCACTCTGTAGACCAGGCTGGCCTCAAACTTAAGAGATCAGCCTGCCTCTGCCTCTGCCTCTCAAGTATTGGAATTAAAGGTGTGTTCCATCACCGCCCGGCCCAAGAGATGTTTCTTAGATAGATCAAGGTATGTCCTTTCTCTCTTTGCACAGAATAAAACCCTCTAGCACTTTCCATGGGGTACGGCAAATGGACAAGTGAGGCTGGAGACAGAGGAAGCTGTGGCCAACATCTTAAATGATGCCCGACATTCCATGTCTTTATCCTCAAAAACAAACATCAGGTCTGGGTTGTACTCAGTGGCAGAGCAGTTGCCTAGAATGCATAAAGGCCCCAGTTCAACCCCTAGAATTCCTAAAAATTAAATAAAAGCCACTCATCTGACATCATAGAGATGCTGAAATTCTTATTTTCAATTATTAAAAACTATGGAAAGGGCTAGAGATGTAGCTGAGGAGCAGAGTGCTTGCCTAGCATTCACAAGGTCCTGAGTTCAGGACATAGCACCACCAAAACTCCTCCAAGAACTCAGCATCTGTTGGCATCAGATTCGGTGAACAGACAGGATCCTTGCCATCAGAGGGTTGGAAGCTCAGTGGGAGAGGCAGGCATCAAACAGGTAAACCCATGGATGAGTAGATAATTGCCGATTATTACCAATGTGTTTTGTTTCTATTTATGCAGTCATTCATCCACTCAGCTAGCAATCCACACAAGAGAAATAATAACAGTAAGCAGCAGTTCGGAATGGCAATGCCTCTCAGTGCCCCAAAAGGTGAATGGTGTGGGAAGGCCAGAGGAGGCTCAGACTCAGGCAGGGAAAGCTGTGTGGCTAATGCTTTACTTCTTCCTGTGGGTAAGTGGGTAACTTTACCAGAGCTGGTGGGAAAAAAGGAATTGTGTGTGTGAGAGAGAGAGAGAGAGTGTGTGTGTGTGTGTGTGTGTGTGTGTGTGTGTGTGTGTTGGGGGCCTGGTCAGTTCAAATCTTGCCTCTGCCATTTTTAAACCGGTTGGGTGACCTTGGACAAGTTATTTCTTTCAACTCTCAGTTGCCCCATCTGGAAGACAGAAATGATCACATCTCTCGCTTTATAGACTTGTTGTGAAAAATTAAGTGAAATAACATTCTAAAGTGCTTACCAAGGCTTGGCATATGGTAAGTGCCAATAAATTACTATTATTGCTATTATGATTATCCTCAAGCGTCTTTATTACCCCCCAGGCTTTGACACAGTTTGTTCCATCTGCCTGGATCGCACCCTGTTTCCTGCATTCGTTCACACTTGCCTTTCAGGTAACACCTGAGATATATTTCTATGGCTGGGAGGCCGTTTCTAGCTTCTAGATCAGTAGCACATGTGAAAAACGCCATGTGAGGCCTTTTAAGGCAGCTCAGGGGGCAAACCCTACACATAGGCCTAGCAACCTGAGTTACTCCCTGGAACCCACATAAAAGTGGAAAGAGAGAACTGAGGCCACCAAGCTGTCCTCTAACCACATTGAACACCCCGGTTCCTGCACACTCATTGGGGTACATGCATGCTACTATACTGAAGCACACTTGGTGGTTTGATGAGGATGGCCCCATATGCTCATGTATTCGAATACTTAGTCCCAGTTGGTGGAACTGTTTGGGAAGGATCAGGAGGTGTGACCTTGTTAAAGGAGGTGTATCACTGGGAGTGGGCTTTGAAGTTTCAAAAGCCCACATCATTCTCAGTTAACTCTGTCAACTCTTAGGTCTGTCTCTGTGTCTATGTCTCTGCCTCATGTTTATGGATCAGATGTAAGCTCTCAGCTACTGTCCAAGACCATGCCTGCCTGCTGCCATGCTTCCCACCATGATGGCTATGAATCTGACCCTCTGGAACTGTGAGTGCTAAATTAAATGCTTTCTTTTCTAAGTTACCTTGGTTATGATGTTTTGTCTTCCAGTAGAAAGATAACTAAGACACACATGCTCACACGCATAATAAATAAAAATGATTTGAAATTACTGTGTGAGACAAAAGATATAGCTCATTAGTAGAGCTTTTGCTCAGCATGTGTGAGGTCTCTGGGTTCATACTCCTCTCCCACACACAAATAAATAAAATTTATAAGAAAGAGTCTCTCTCTCTCTCTCTCTCTCATGTGTGTTCATGCATGTGTGTGAGTATACACTCACGTGATAACAAAACAGCTGTTCAAACTTGATAAAGTGCCATGGCCAGGCAATAGCACTTGGAGAAATGGAAACTGAATGAGACACACGGGGGCTCTCCTTCCTATCCACAACTTCTTTGTAAGTCTAAAATTACCCCCCCAAAAGTTATTTTAAAATGAAGATTCTGTGCCAAACCACAGTGACATGTCATTTCATACTATCAAAAAGAAAGAGGAAGAAAGAAGAGAGGAAAAAACCAATCTCAGAAAATAACAAGTATTAGTGAGGATATGAAGAAATTGGAAACCGTACAGTTGACAGAAATGTTAAATGACAAGGTTTCTTTGAAAACATAGCATGTTTTCATATAAAATTTCATTAAAAATTAAAAACAGGGCTGACAAGAAGGTTCAGATGGTAAAGGCACTTGCCACACAAGCCTGGGGATCTGAATTTGGTCCCTGGAGCACCTCAGAAAGGTGAAAGGAGAGAACCAATTTATGGAATTGTCCTCTGCCTCCACACATGCGCTGTGACCCCCCCCCCACACACACAGTGAGGGAATAAAATTTTGAAGTTAAAATGGTCAACTTTAGTTCATGTGTATTTTACCCATGTATTTATTTTTTCAGTCACTCCTGGGTTCTGGCTTCATATCTTTTGATTCAGTGCAGCAATAACAAAGTTGATCCAGAAGTCCATGTCAAATTGCAGGGGCCCTATAAAGTCAAAACAACTTTGAAAAAGAATAAGTTTAGAGGACTCACACTTGCTGATTTCAAAGCTACAATTGCCAAATTAGTCTGATACTAGATTAAGGATAATGCATCTACCAAGATGATAGAATTGAAGCCATGCATGTTGACTCAAGCCTTTAATCCCAGCACTTCAGAGGCAGAGACAGGCGGATCTCTGTGAGTTTGAGGCCAGTCGTTTCTTCATGGCAAGTTTTTAAGAAAAAAGAAAACAGAATTGAGGGCTCAGGAAAAAAGCTCTCATACAACTGTGGTCAACAGATTTTTAGTTCCAAGAACAAAATGATTCTTTCATGATGCTGGGACAACTGGATATCTATATGTACAAAAAAAAAGTTAGAGGTTTGGCAATGATAGCAAGACCATAAACTCAGCAATTGGTAGGCTGGAGTAGAAAGGTCTCAGTTCAAGACTAGCCTAGGCTATGTCAGGACCTTATTTCAAAACAAACAAACACATAAAAATCCCAGAAATTGGTCCCCCTATTGTGATGGTTAATTTTGGTTGGCAGTTTGATTGACTCTAGGAGTAGCTAAGACACACTTCTGGGTGTCGTCTATGAGGGTGTTTTCAGAGTGGCTTAATGGAAAAGGACAGCCCCACCCTGGCTGTCGCCAACACCATTCCACAGGCTGGAGTCTCAGACTGAATGAAAAAGGGGAAGCCGAGCAGCAGCGTTCATCTCTCTGACCCCTAACCACAGGCCGCCCCACAGTCCTACTGCAGCGTCCTCCCTGCTAGAGTGCACTGTGAGCCCAGAAAAGCCCTTCCTTGAGTGGCCTTTGCCAGACACTTCATCACAGCATTGTCTCAGGAAGTAACTGTACACCACCTGACACCATGCACAAAAATGTATAAAGAGTTTCCAGATGGCTGGACACTCCTGGAGAGGGCATGGGTGTTCTACCCTCCTGACCACATGCCTTGACCTAGCTTTTGCTTCCACAGAGCTGTTTGTATGCATCCTTTAATACATTGCTTGAGTCATAGACAGGTAAACATCTTATGTCCATATGGTATTCCTGATCAAGCATTTAATTTCTACCAGAACCCAGAAACAAACTTGGGAACTGGTTTCTCAAAGTATGAACATGGTTGTGTCAGAAGGCATATCTGAGTGGGGAGGTGGTGGCGCACACCTTTAATCCCAGCCCTCGGGAGGCAGAAGCAGGTGTATCTTTGTGAATGTGAAGCCAGCCTGGTGTATACAGCAAGTTCCAGAATGGCCAGGGATACACAGAGAAACCCTGCCTTGAAAAACCAAAATAAACCAAAAAGAAGAACAAGAACAGGAAAAGGGCATATCTGCAGGTAAAAGAAGAGACATACCAGCATCTTCCTCTCAGGGATTTCCAGATGATCCATGAATGTCCCTATCTGCAGCAGACACTTAGAACACTGCTGAATTGGTGGTCATAAGACCAAGCGAGAAAGCAGCTTATGCTATGCCTATATTAGCTTCAAAACTTTTCCTGTTCCAGTCCTGTGCTAGTTTCCTACTGGTGTGTAACAGGTTGCCACAACTTAGTGGTGATAACAAAAACAAACCAACAAAAACCTTAACTCCTCATGGAACTAAATATAAGAGCAGGAACTTTAAGACCTCTTCGACTAACGCACGAGGGTACATTTTCATGACCGTTGAATTTAACAATGGTTTCTTTTCCTTCCTTTCTTCCTTCTTTTCCTTTGAGATAGATTCTCGCTAACCCAGGTTAGCCTCTTACCTGCCCTCACAACAGAAGTGCGAATGCCTCGCTGGCAATGGTTTCTTAAATATGGTGCTGAAACCACAAGCAACGAGGCCAATGAGATGGCTCAGAGGGTAAAATGCTGTCTGCCAAGTGTGGTGAGCTGAGCTTGATCTCCAGGACCTACGTGGTGGAAGAAGAGAACACTCTTCCACAGGTTATCCTCTGACCTTCACATTAGGGCTGTGGCACGCACGTGCCCCTCAAGCAGCCAATATAATGATAACAATAATAATAAACCAACTACAAACTGCAAGCTGGGGTTAGCAGTGTTGCCTGTAATCTCAGTACTTGGGTGCTAAAACAGGAGGATTTTAAACTCAGGTTATCCTGGGCTTATAGTGAGATTATTTATAAATAAGTAAGTAAGTAAGTAAGCAAATAAATAAATAAATCTGGGTGGCAGTGACACACGCCTTTAATCCCAGCACTCAGGGGGCAGAAACAGGTGGATCTCCATGAGTTCGAGGCCAGTCTTGTCTGCAAAGTGAGTTCCAGTACAGTTTCCAAAGCTACATAAAAACCCTGTCTCAAAAAAACAAAATAAGGGCTGGAGAGATGGCTCAGAGGTTAAGAGCACTGATTGCTCTTCCAGAGGTCCTGAGTTCAATTCCCAGCAACCACATGGTGGCTCACAGCCATCTATAATGAGATCTGGTGCCCTCTTCTGGCATACAAACATACATGGAAGGAATGTTGTATACATAATAAATAAATAAATCTTTTAAAAAAACCAAAATAAATAAAAACATAGGCACATGTATAAATAACAAAAAATACACAGACTATATCAAAATTCAAAATGTTTGTATTAATAATATTATCCAAAAAGTTAAAATAAAGACCTTTCGATTCTAATTGCAAATTGTATATCATCCAATGAACTTCTGGTATTCAGAATATATTAAGAATCATTCCAACTCAACAATAGAAGGACAACTCAGTTCTTAAAGTGAGCAAAAAATTTAACTAGGTACCTGTTTTAGTTACTATTGTGAAGAGGCACCATGACCAAGGCAACTTACAGAAGAAAGCATTTCATTGGGGCCTTCCTTACAGTTTCAGAGGGTTAGGCCATGATCATCATGGTAGGGAACATGACAACAGGCAGGCAGGCACGGTGCTGAGCAGTAGCTAATATCTTTTAATAATAAGTACTTTATATATTTTCTACAGTCGCAGAAAGCAAGCAAGCTGGGCCTGGTGTGGTGGGCTTTAGAAACCTCAAAGTCCGCTCCTAGTGGTACATCTCCTCTAACAAAGACACATCTCCTAATCTTTCCTAAACAGTCCTCCAACTGTAAACCAAATATTCCAATGTATGCAACTAGGTGGACCATTTTTATTCAAATCAGTATCTCTCCAAATAAGATAGATAAATGGTCATTAGATACATGAAAAGATGCTCATCAGTACTGGTCACTATTGAGATGCAGATCAGAGATACATGAGTTACTGCCTCACATCCATGATGACAGTTACAGTTACTGGGAATCACAAGTGTTGGCAAGAATGTGAAGATATGGTTATCTGTGCTTTCAAACAGAAACCATAGTGGAACAGCTAAATAGTCGACAACCAAAGTGGTTTGGTGACTCTTCAAGAAGTTAATATAGAGCGGGGTGTGGCCATACACACCTGCAATCCTGACAGTTGGAAAGTGGAGGCAGGAGGACAGGGGAGTTCAAGAGTTCAAGACCAGCCTGGGTTACATGAGACCTTGTCTCCAAACAAACAAACAAACAAATAAACAAAATGCCCCCAAAAGCTAGATAGAGAATTACCATATAACCCAGCAATTTCATTATTGGATGTGGACCCAAGAGAATTGAAAACACCTAATCAAACAAGCTATGTTATAGAAGGTTATCTGCAAATCATCCACCCAATGAGACTCCAATATAAGAATGTTCGTAGCCATGGGGTGGGACCTACCCAAATATCCAACAGTGGATGAACAGCTAAAATAATTCAACAATCAAAAGAAATGAAATATTGACTAACCATATAGATATGCCTCAAAAACATATGAAGGGCCGGGCGGTGGTGGCGCACGCCTTTAATCTTAGCACTCGGGAGGCAGAGGCAGGCGGATCTCTGTGAGTTTGAGGCCAGACTAGTCTACAAGAGCTAGTTCCAGGACAGGAACCAAAAAGCTACGGAGAAACCTTGTCTCGAAAATCAAAAACAAAAAAACAAAACAAAACAAAAAACATATGAAGTGAAAGAAACCAGATATGAAAAGTCACATACTGCTTCGTTTTATTTACATGAAATGTCCAGGATCCACAAATCCACAGAAATAGACTACTGGTTACTGGCTGGAGTACCTGGTTCTTAAGGGTAGAATGTCTTTGATGGCTGGTAAAAGTGTTTTAAAAGTAGATAGAGGTGTGATTGCACACCATTGGAAAAACACTAAAGGGTGTTGGAGTGTGTGCGCGCTGATTTTTCCCTTAGCTACATTTTATCTCTTCTTTAAAAGCAGTTTGCTTGTGACCCACTTTCAATTGCATTTTACTGTATTCATTAATACTGTGTGAGAGAGAGTGCAGGCTCCTGCATGTCACAGCACTTGGGTGGATATATGTCTGCCGTCCTCCCTGGGTTCCAGGAACCCACCTCAGGTTGACACAGTTGCTTAGGAAACGCCATCACCTACTTAGCCATCTCACTGGCTGAGCCCTACTTTCAAAAACACACAGATTCCCTTGATACATATGGCATGATGGCCAGCCTCTGCATATTTTGACAAGGAGCTCAAACTTTTGATAGGTAGTCGAGGGAGAAGGATCATTAAACTACTACGTTAAGCCTCCTGTCTGCTGGGCGTGAGGGTACATGCTGTAATTCTAGCATTCAGGAGGGAGGACCATAAGATGGAGCCCAGTAGGAGCTACATAGCAAAACCTTGCCACAAGCAAATAAGCCAACAAACAATCTCCTACACAAGTCATAATTATAAGCTTTCTTCACTTCTTTCCCCCATACCGGCTAGTTTAATGCCAGCTTATCACAGACTAGAGTCATTTGGGAGGAGGGAACCTCAATGGAAAAAAATGCCCTTAGCATATAGGCCTGTAGGCAAGCCTAAAGAGCATATTCCTAGTTAGTGATTGAGGCGGAAGGGTCCTACTCATTGTTGGCAGTGCCAGCCATCCCTAGGTCCATGGTCCTGAATAGTATAAGAGAACAAGCTTGAAGCCAGGCATAGTGGTGCACACCTTTAATCCCAGCACTTGGGAGGCAGAGGCAGGGGGGGTCTCTGTAAACTTAAGGCCAGCCTGGTCTATATATTGAATTTCATGACAGCCAGAGCTACATAGTGAGATCCTGTCTCAAAAAACAAAACAAAAACACAACAACAAACTATAACAAAATAAAAACAAAAAAGAAAGCAAGCTATCAGGAGTAAGCCAGTAAGCAACACTCCCTTCATGGCCTCTGCACCAATTCCTGCCTCTTAATTCCTGCCCTGACTTCTCTGAGTGATGGACTACAATCTGTGATGGAATAAACTCTTTTCTTCCCAAGTTGCTTTTGGTCATGGTGTTTTATCACAGCAACAGAAACCTTAACTAACACATGCCCCTACATTGTAGACTCTATAAAGATATTATTTATGCCTTCCTTGTTTATCTTAATAACCCTAGTATCTAAAAAAAAGACACCTGGATATTATATGGGGTCAGTAGACACAGGTAAAATGTTGTAGGGTATCCACCAGAAGAAGACTGCTCATACATGGGTTTAAGCCAATAGAAAGTCTTTATTAGCTGGCCAGCAACTACTCTGAGTACTCGGGATCCCAAATCCTCAGTATGCTTTCTCAGGGTGAGATTTTAAGTATAAAAAAACCATATTCTGTGTTGACATACTTCAGTTAGCAGGACTAGTTAGCCAGAAGCAGAACTACAGAAGCTAAAAAGCAAGGTTAGTACATTTAGAGACTTTCCCAGAACTATGGGTTTTGATGGATTAGGTCTTTGTTTTTCACTTTGGCAGGTGGTACTGTCTGCGTGCTGAGTTTTATAGTCTGAATGGAATTTCCAACATGGCATCAGTTGTGTTCAGGTCTGGGGGCCCCCCTACATAACTGAATAACTGAAGTAAGTTAGCCAGAACGAATCTGAATAAAGTGAAACAGACCCTAGAGGATCCACAGTGTTGGTTGTGGGTTCAAGCTTCCGACCTCTCATCTCTGATACTTTCACTGACCAGGGGGTGTGTCAACACACAAAGTGGAAACAGGTGGAACTCTAGTTTTAATGTGGGTCCCAAAACTCAACTTGAAATTTGTCATTGTAACTATCTTAAGTGGAAGGCCTTCAAGAAATGAGTAAGTCATGAGGGTTCTCACGGTGGGTTCATTGCTTTCTCTTTCTTTTTTTTTAAAAAATATTTATTTATTTATTATGTATACAATATTCTGTTTGTATGTATGCCTGAAGGCCAGAAGAGGGCAGCAGACTCCACTACAGATGGTTGTGAGCCACCATGTGGTTGCTGGGAACTGAACTCAGGACCTTTGGAAGAGCAGGCAATGCTCTTAACCTCTGAGCCATTTCTCCAGCCCCTGCTTTCTCTTTCTTGTCCTGTCTTTCTATTTGGTGTGCGTGCCATGTCCTTCCGTCATGTTATATAGTGCAGCAGGAAGGCCCTTGTCAAATACAGTTCCTTGATCGTGAATTATCTAGCCTCCAGTACCAAGAGCAGAACACACGTCTATTGTTTGTGGGCCCCGTCTGTGGCATTGTGTTATAACAACACAAAGTAGACAGAGACACTTGGGAAATGAGGCTGTTCCCAGTACCCCGAGCTAGGCTCTGTCTGGGGAGGCCTATCTTGGATCTTATGGCAAGGTTAGCCAGAGCAATCTTGGCTCTGAGACCCTCAAAAGGCTTGCATCCAGAGGTGCACAGTCCTGCTGGAATCTCTTGGCTAGCAGACTCTGGCTAGATTTTCCTGGCCTCCCTGGCTGATTCTAGTGCCTTTTGGCTGGGTGAGCAGTCTTACTCTTGGCCACTTCCACGGTACCTTTAGAGCACAGTCAGCAGAATTGCTCCCCTCACCATCAATGAGCTGGGTCTGGGCCAACCCACTGTCGCCTGGACTGGCTTCTGGAGTCTCATCCACACTGCGGGAAGCGTGATACAGCCAAGTGGATTTAGGTGAGACATCCAGGGGTCTACTGGAATCTCAGACCTGCTCCCCTCCTATGAGCCAACACAAATGGAACGTTCTCCTTTCGGCTCTTATCCCTCTCATCTAGATCCTCTGGAGTCAATTTCCCTGTTTCTCTTCTCCATGTCTTCTCTAGGGGCTTCACAGTAACGCTTTCCAGCTCTGCACTGAGCTTGTAGCTGTCCACTCCTCTAAATCAGTAAGCACCTCCTACCCCATATACACACACACAAAAAAAAAAACAGGCAGTTGATGCTTCAGGTCCAAGTACTTTCTTGATTTTAATCAGTGACAAACTGTGTGGCCCTCTCCAAGGCTTTCAATCATCCCCTCAACATGAAAAACTCACTTCCGTTGACTACAAACTACATACCAGACAGGATTGGTTAGAGATTTAAGTGCATTGTTTCCATCAGTGCACATAGAATGTACCAGGTAAGTTATGTCTAAACAACTTGTGAAGCATAACAAATCCAAGAGATACCTAAAATGTCCATATGAGCTGTTAACTCATTATCCCCCATCATTCCATGTGGTAATCTATTACACATGTCTGTGATGGACATTCCCTATCTTTTTGTGTGTGAATTGGGGATCAAACCAGGGTCCCACTCATGCTAGGCGAGCATTCCGCCACAGCGCTATGGCTCCAGATCCCTTGTTTTTCTATTTCTGGATTTGTACGTGAGGTGTACATTCTACTTCAGCAATCTCACGGACAAACTATGCACTGGATGAGTGGGCTTTAGTTTACCAATGACGTCATGGTTTCAGGCTAGGTAGCTCTGGGGCAAAGTGAAGAGGAACACTCTTATATGATCTCATTTTTTCACTGAATACATTTTGAGTGTGCGCTTCCTGTGCAGCTCCAAGCTCATGCCCCAGTATTGTGTGGTTTACCATTCAACAGGGTTCCAGAAAATAGCACCCGTGGGTAAAGGTTAGAGATGTGTGCAAAGACCCAAAACACGTGGAATCAAATCAGTCTCATCTCAGATATCCAGCTGCATGTGCCCAGCCAGGAGAGTTCCTCCCAGAACATGAGCTGCGTCAGACATGCATAGGGAAAGCGTGTTGACCCCCAGTAGATGGTACTATTGTCTAGAGCTACGCTTCAAGTGACCTCAGGTGTTGTAGAGCACTCTCCTCCTGGCCTGGCATGGCTGCGGTCCAGTTGTACTTCAACAGCTGTGAGAACATGAGATTCACACAAGAGTGGGCCCATTAACATCAATAACAGGGAGAGGAGAGCTTCACAAGGCTC
>NC_022020.1:26620812-26625497 GCF_000317375.1 Microtus ochrogaster
TGGTTGTGAGCCACCATGTGGTTGCTGGGAATTGAACTTAGGACCTTTGGAAGAGCAGGCAATGCTCTTAACAACTGATCTATCTCTCCAGCCCGCAGAGGTTTTTCTTTAGTGGTGTAGTTACCTGTACATTGATAGTGTTCCTGTAGATAAGCCATCACCCATGTAGATAAATCATCAAACCATGATTAAACTCATTAGTTTCCCAAGTTAGACTTGGCTACAATTGTTTCTTTTTTTAAAATAATTTATTTATTTTATGTGCATTGGTGTGAAGGTATCAGATCCTGGAACTGAAGTTACAGACAGTTGTTAGCTGTCATGTGGGTGCTGGGAATTGAACCCGAGTCCTCTGGAAGAACAGCCAGTGCTCTTAAATGGTGAGCTACTTTTCCAGTCCCCCTAAAATTGTTTCTTCAGTATGTGATTGATGTTCTCTCTGGGATGAATAGACATTTGTTCATTCTTCTCAGGAAAAGGTCACACAACATGGGAATCTCCATTCTGCTCAGAACTGACCTTAACAGCTATAGATACAGACAATGATAGGTCTTAAAGGGTGTGGTCTATGGGAACTGTGACTCTTACCTTCAAATACTCCTATCCAATAATCTATAGGGCTCTTTTGGGGGGTGGGATGAGACAGGGTCTCACTATGTATCCTGGCTGTCCTGAAATGCTCTATGTAGACCAGGCTGACCTCAAACACAGAGATCCACCTGTCTCTACCTCTTGAGTGTTGGGATTAAAGGGGCGCACCACCCCTGCCCCTAGGGCTCTTAATGTCTCAAAGTGTCTTTCAATAGAACAGGTGTCTACAAAGGTGAAGTCTCCTTCCTGTCAGAGAAGCCAGTATGGACTAGGTAAGGGACCCAGTAGGAGGACTTCTAGATTTTTCCCCAGGTTTGAGCCTATTTTCCAAGTTCAGTGAATGTTGTTTTCAATTGGTCATCATTTTTGAATCACTACCTTCTAGTTTTTCCTTTTTCATGGGGGGGAAAGGCTCTGGTCTTTGCCAGGCAAATGGTTCAGGCTGAGTTCATGGGGGGAGTGGGAGTGGTGTTTTGGGGGAGATGAGTTAGACAATGTCCTAATTTATTTCTGCATCAGTTTCCTTTCTGTGAAACATACTTGAATCACAGATGTAGAAATTATTCTTTTTTTATATGTAGGAAACCCAAAGCTCTAAAAAGTTAATTTGTGCAGAAATTCCCTCTGGAAAGTCGTCGAGATTCAGTCTGATTCCAGAGTTGGAGTTTGTAATTACTGATAGATCATTATTGGGGTGGAAGGATGCAGAATGGAGGGGGGATGCACCACAATATTAATATTGATGTCCACCATTAAATGCTTCCTGGTATCCAAGGTGTCAAAAGGAAACAGTATGTTAGTATGAAAGGAACGGAATGTAGTTTTGAGGGTTAGCAGGAAGCACAAGGAAGAGTCAGCAAACCTGCACCTCTCTTTCTCCATTCCTCACTCTCCCTCTCTCCCTACCTCTGGAAGGCTCAAAGAGGCAGAATGGCCACGTTAGCGCAGGTCTGCAGCGCCGACCCCCATAGAGAATGCCCAGCACCCCCTCTGCAGGACGCCACCGCATCTCCCTGCCCCCCAGCAGCCGAGGCTTGGAAGACGGAGCAGAACTGCAGCGGCTGCCACGGTTTATGCTTCTCCAGAGCTTCGAAGCAAGATTTCCCCAAAAAGCCATATTAAATAAATAAAGGGAAATTCAGCAGATGGGAACATGAATCAATGAAAACTCCCATATGAGTGCGAAGATTTATGTCAAAAAAACAAAACATCAACATCTGGGGGCTGCCGCGTCTCCTCTTGGTTGTTCGTTTGAAATGGATTCTTGGTGTCGTTTTCTCCCTCTTTCTGGCTGCGAGAGAAAGCAGGAAAAATAAAATAAAAAATAGAAACCCATTTTGAAATAGTCGTTTTAAATCAGAAACGAAAGCCCGTTTCCCACCCTACCCTCTACCCCCAGGCTGGAGGGGATGTGATGCAGGAGACTGGGCTGTGGGCTGCTCTGGGAGCCTGGTACCGAGAGCCCCCTGCCGGACTCCGCGGGGCGCCCCGGCCACCCGACCGGGGCAGCTCGCGGCTGCAGCCCGCACAGCTGCGGCGGCGACAGAGCGCGTGCACACGCACAAGCGCCTTCCGCACTGCGGTCGCGTCCCACGCGGGTGGAAGCCCGGTCGGCGATTCTGTGACAGCTTCTCCGGGCGGTCAACCCGTCAGCCAGGGAGCTCACGCCTGCCCCGAGGGAGGCAGGGCTGCTAAGGAGTAGCGTGCAGATCTTTGGCTGGACCACACAGGGGTGAGGAGGAAAGGTGCTCGGTCCTGAAGTCTGGATTCAAACCCTAGCTACTACAGCCCGCTGATCGTCTTTGAGCAGATTTACCTTTCCAAGGCAGCGTGGGAATAACTGTAACAGGCTCCCAGAGGATTGTGGGTGGCGAATGACAAAAGCACACAAGGGGCTTGGCACAGTGTACAGATACACAAAATTGAGTAAATCTGGACTATTATCATTAGGACAGAGGCTCACATCCCTCATCATGGTTCCACAGGATGCATTCTTCCTGCTCTGCAGCCTTGTAGAGGTCTTGACCCACGTCATCACTCGGCTACAGCTGCGCTAACCGTGTCTTTCGCCCAGCAGCTCCATTTTCTTCTGCCTGAGGCCTTCTGCGGAAGGTTCTTTTTCATCTTCTGCTTCAACATAGCCTACACTTCGCATCATTCAGGAAACTCTTACTGCCTCCTCCCTCCCCAAAATGTGCTCTGTTCTAGCCTGGGCTTCTCCTTCCTTGCAAGGTTCCTGGATGAAATGTACCCTTACCTTGGTTATATGCTTCTGCCCACAAATCGGGTTGTTTGCTTCATAATGTCAGCATCCTAATCTATCGTGGTCCTTGCAATATTCTTGGCCCCTAGGCCAAGCCAGTGACAACAGCTTCTTCAAGTGCGGTAAATGACCAGAGTGGAAGGTGAGCCACCATAGTCAGACAGAATTCGGAGGACAGGACCACTCATCTCCCACCTAACCCCTTCTGTCTCCCTCCTCCTTCATCCCCATTTTTCTACCCTCCTCTTCTTCCACTTCCTCTTCTTGAGACAGAGTCTTGCTATGTAAACCAGGCTGGCTAAAATTGATAGAGGGCTGCCTGCCTTTGCTTCCAGAGTGCTGGGATTAAATGCACACACCACCACACCTGGTTTATTTTTCATTTATGTATGCGTCTTGCCTGTGTGTATGTGCACCGTGTGGGAGCCTGGTGCTCCTGCAGGCCAGAAGAGTGTGTCAGATACCCTGGAGTTGTGAATCACTATGAAGGAGCTTGGAATCAAACCCAGGTTCTCTGCAAAGGCGCCAATACTCCTAACTGCTGAGCCATCTCTCCAGCCTCTGTATTCTGGGTCTTCTATACAGCCTCACCAATTTCTCCCAACAGTAACCTCATATGTCTATTGACAAACAGGCCAGGCTCTGTGCTGGGCACTAAGAACACAGGCACAAACAATTTTATCTTTGACCTAGTGGTGGTTTGGCACAAAGATGGAGATGGACACATGAGCAGAGGACAAAGAGATGGGAGGGAGAGAGTTGAGTGTTGGGGTGGAAGGGTAGCTGTTCTCTAAGAACAGGACCAGGACTGGAGAGATGGTTCAGCAGCTGGGAGCACTGACTCTTCTTCCAGAGGACCCGGATTCAATTCCCAGCATGCACATGGCAGCTCACAGCTGTCTGTAACTCCAGTTCCAAAGGATCTGACACCCTCACACCAATGTACATAAAATAAATAAAATTTAAAATAAAAAAGGAACAGGGCCCTTGGCTCCAGGAGAAAAAGGTGAACCAAGCTGCCGAGTGTTTCTCTGCTTTATCATAGTAAAACTCGGCGCCACTATGAAGGTCTATCATCATCCCTGCCGCACAAGAGACAGGAAGCAGTTAATTTGCCTAGGGCCACAAAGATAGTAATGGCAGCAGAGGGATTGAAATGGGCGGGTTCTGACTCAGAGCCAGAGCTGTGAACTACTTAGCCATGCTGCCTGGGAGCAAACAGCTGTGAAGCTGCTCCACCCCCAGTTCTGAACTGGTGGGAGTGGGAGCTGCGGGCCAGGCGCAGGAGAGCGGCCACCGTCCAGGAGCAGGCCGGGAGAGCAGGAGCAAACACCTGGCTCCCACACAGAGCCTAATGACAGGGTGCAGAGGGGACCTGCGAGTGCTCAGCAGAATTGGGGCACCTCTGGCTTCTGGCTGCCAAGCCTCGGGGAAGGCCCCAGCCTGCGCCTGGCACAGGGCCCCGAGGGTGCTGCTCTTAGCTCTCACCTCCAGCAAGCGCTGCAGATCTTGCCACATCCCTCACCGTCCCCAGCGCTCACAAGGCTGGGCTCGCATCCTCTCTGTTGCTCTTCAGTGGCAGCCGCACCTAGGCACCTAGATTCTCGGGTTAGTCTAGTAGCATAGGCTTTGGGCCCAGGGAGGGGAATCCTGCTTCATGGTATTCTGATGAGGCCTCGCTGAAGCCAAGCGGGTTTCTTCAAGGAGCTGATGAGACCACCTGTCTTTTTCAAGTTTCCCCACCCCCCAGCTCTCAGAAGCCTGCATCCACCTCAATATCGGACATTTATTTATTTATTATTATTATTATTTTATTATTATTATTTTTTTT
>NC_022020.1:26625640-26627666 GCF_000317375.1 Microtus ochrogaster
GTGCGCCACCACCGCCCGGCTTTATTTTTTTAAATTACATTTATTGTGTGAGCGTGCAAGCCATAACACATGCACCAAGGTCAGAGGGCAGCTTGTAGGAGTAGCATCTTTCTACCATGTGGGTCCCACGGACAGAACTCTGGTTCTCAGGTTTGGTGGCAAGCGTTTTCACCTGCTGAGCCACCTCACCAGCCTTTATTTCTTACTTTAAAAGCATTTTTTCAGGGGCTGGGGAGATGGCTCAGAAGAACACCGGCTGCTCTTCCAGGGTGCTGGGAATTGAACCCAGCACATAGCAGCTCACAGCTGTCTGTAGCTCCAGTTCCAGGGGGACCAACACCATACCACAGACATACACAAAGGCAAAACACCAATGTACATAAAATAAAAATAAGTCATTAAAATTTTTTAAAGTTAGATTTATTTAAGTATATGAGTATTTTATCCCAAGGTATGTCCATGTACCACAGTGTTACAGATGGTTGTGAGCCATCATGTGGGTGCTGGGAACTGAACCTGGGTCCTCTGTCGAAATGGGTGTTCTTAACTGCTGAGCGATCTATCTCTCCAGTCCTCCTCTCCTTTTAAAATTAAGATAGAGTCTCATGTAGCCAGGCTAGCCGTGAATCTGCCCTGTAGTTGAGGACAAGCTAGAACTTCTGACCCTCCAGCCTCCACCTCCCGGGTGCTTGCATAACAGGTGTGTGCTACCTCGTTTGGCTTTGGTGCTGAGGAATGAACTCAGGGCTTTGAGCATGCTGCCAGCACTCTGCCACTTGAGTCACATGCCCAGCTGGCCTCGAGCAGCTGCAGAACTCTGCCAGGTGGACCTGAGGTATGACCTGAGGTCATAACAAAACAGCTAACAGAAGGAACTAGAAGGTGGGAGAGGACTGACAGTTTGGAAAGGAGATAAAGGCAAGATCACGGCCACCATTCATGGAGGCCTTTATGTACCAAGCGCTGCACTGAGGGCCCCGTTTCACAGAAACAAAAATAACAGTGGTAAACTAACAAGGTGGGGGCATCTTGGGAGAAGCTGGACCAGAGACACGTGTAAGCACCTGGTGCAAGAGGGTGATTTTTATAGAACCTGGGGACCAGCTAGATGTGGGAGTGTCTGATACCTGTGGGGTGTCTGCACAGATCACAAGAAATCCATAAGGCAGTCTGTGGAGGGGCTCACTCAGTTGGCTCCTGAACCCACATCTTGGATCTTTCTTGGGCCTGTTTATATCCTGCTCTTGGTATTCCTTAGATCACCACCCCCACCCCTCCAGATTCTGACGCAACTTTTACAGATGCTAGGTTCCAGTGAGTCTACAGTATTTACAATGACAGACCAAACTAACATGGGGAGGGTGGAGAAGGGAGATGAGCCAACCAGAATCCAAGGTTGCTTTCCTGGATCACTTGGAGAAACACAGACAGAAACAGGGATGTGGGGTTGTGAGTCTTTGTAGGTGAGATTGAAGGAGTAATGTGGCCAACCCAGTCAAATACTCTGGGTTCAATGTACCCTGGTAGCTAGTGAGGGGGGCTCTGATGAACCTAGTGTCGAGCACAGCATAAAGAGAGATAGTAGTGGATGCCAAGGCTGAAAAGCCAGGCATTCATACAGAAACAAGAGGCAGCATTTGTGTTGAGAAATTTGGCAATGGAGACAAAGAAACAGACGGATAACTGAAGAAGCAGGAGGATCGACTAATAGTCTTGGCTGAGATAGGAAAGGCCTGTGCGTATTTCATAGGCAGATAGCAAAGATGTAGTGAAGAGATGAATGCTTTGATATGAGGATCGGGATGATCACAGTGGCAAGGTTGAAGAAGAGTCAGGAAAAGAACGGGACAGAGAACGATCCGTTTGGCTTAGAACAAAGGAGAAGCTCAAACTTCTCCAACTGAGTCTGGGTTCTTGTCATGTCCTCCAAATCACAGCTGTGTCCTGTCTTTATTTGTATAGTGTGTGAGCAATGTGCACAGTGGCTCTCAAGCTCTCTCCTCCTCCTCCTCCTCCTCCTCCTCCT
>NC_022020.1:26627766-26646826 GCF_000317375.1 Microtus ochrogaster
CAGCACCATCATATGTGGTCACCATTCACTGACGCTGTTTTCTCATGAAATGGGTACTACTTTCATTAACCCCACGATACCGATAAGAGAACTGAGGGAAAAGATAATAATTAACCTGACCAAGATAACCAGGCGGTCAGTGGGAGCACTGTGTTGAATGTCACACAACCCCTGCTCTTCTGCACGGCTTCCTGACATTTCAAAGAGTTGAAAATGGCCACCTCCAGGGAGCTGGACTGCAGGGTAGAGAGCGTGAGGCAGAGGTCTGCTGCTTTTTGATACAACCCTTTAGTACTATTTGACTTTTTACTACAGTAGAAACTCTCTTAACGACCTTCTTTGCCCTCTTCTACATTACCTTTTCATTGGTAATGAAAAGATAATTTCAATTTCATATATCTTTTTATCTGAGAGGTCAATGGCGTGCTCCCTGCTCCTTGCCAGCAGGTTCTCCCTTAGCACACTTCACACCCAAGTATAAATTGTTTGACCACCCGACCAACCCCATGTCCAGGTGCCTACCAGGCAGCAGGTTTCTTGCAAAATGTTCTTTGAAAAGTAAATGAAACAAAACAAAACATTTGTAAGAAGGGGTTTGCATTAAAAAAAAAACTAGTAAAAAGCAAAAAGAACTGATAGCAATGTTGAGGTAATGACTCAGACTTCTCAGTGACAAACGTGAGGCTGCTGGCCGAGAAAGAACAGGGTGACGATGAGGACTTGACCTCTTTCCTGGACCCAATCTATCCCACACAGCAGCTACACACACACACACAGTCCCTAGTCCTTATTCTTTTTTTTTTTGAAATTGACCTTGAATTTCTGATCCTCTTGACTCACATACCTAGTGCTGGGGATTACAGGCATGTGCCACCATGCCTCATGTATGCAGTCCTGGGGAATTGAGCACAGGTCTTCATGCATTCTAGGCAAGCACTCTTCCAACTAAGCTACATTCCCTCACCCCAACTATACCTCTAGCTCTTCATTCAGTTTTGAAAGAAGTCAACCTGTGGAGACTGGAGACATGGTTTAGTAGGTAAGAGAATTTGTTGTGCTAGCATGAGGACCCAAGTTCAAATCTCTGGCGTCCATGTAAATAGCTGTGCATGCATATAAAAATTCCAATATGGGGTAGTGGCAGAGACAAGTGGATCCTACTTGCTTATTGGCTGGCTGGCCAACAAGCATCCGGTTAGTGAAAGACCCTGTCTTAAAGGAATAAGGTAGAGAGTTGTTGGCAGAGGCTGCTTGTTTGTTTCCGGCTTCCCAGACCTGAAATAATCACTCAGAAACTATTAATTAAATCACTGCTTGGCCTATTAGCTTATGCATATTTCTAGATAACACTTACATCTTGAATTAACCCATTTCTATTCGTCTGCGTATTGCCATGTGGCTGTGGCTTACTGGCAAGGTTCAGGCGTGTCTGTCCCCGGTGATGGCTACACGGCTTCTCCCTGACTCCGCCTTCTCTCTCTTTAAATATCTTTTAGCCTGGCTATATTCTGCAATGCTAGCCTGGCTATATTCTGCAATGCATTGACTGAAAGCAGCTTCTTTATTCATTAACCAATAAAAGCAACACATATACAGAAGGACTTCCCACACTAGAGTGATAAAGGAAGACATTCAGTGTTCTTCTATGGCCTCTGGTTGAACATGCCTGGGAACACACACCCACCTGCATGTATACACACAGGAGGAGGAAGAGAAGAAGAAAGAGTCAGAAGAGGAGAAAACAATTAAGAGAAGGAAAAGGAAAGAAGGAGCTGTTATTGTTGTCTTACATGGGCTCCTGCACAGCCCCTCCCGTAGAACCTGTTAGTCTCCAAAGAATCACATTCTCACAGTCAGGGTCTTCCCCTTCCACACTAATTTGGGGCTGGCCTTTCAACTTGCTCTAGCCAGCAGAGCACAGGAGGAAGAGAGTGCAGGTTCCAGGCCTACTTTTGTACACTCTCAGTCACTATGTAAGAAGTTCAGCTGCCCAGAGAGGCCACACGGAGTCGAGAGGCCCCGGGACTCCATGCAGAAGATGCCCAGCCTTTCTGTAGCCCCAGGTGGCTTCATATGACTTCTGGTACAGTTGCTATCTAACTACAACCTCATGAGACTCCAAGTGAGACCAGCAATATTGCTCAGCTGAGCCCCATTTACAGAACTAAAGGAAATAATGATGGGTTTAAGCCACCAAGATCTAGAGTGTTTGCTATGCTGCAATAAATAACTAAATGACATTCTGTATTTTAACTGCCTATTGGCTTTGTTTGCCCTACTATATAGATTCCTCAGGGCAGGGGTTTTTTTTTTAATAATTTTTTTATTCTTGGGAATTTCATACATATGCACAATGAAATATGATTGTGTACCCTTCTAGACTCCCCACGTCCCTCTCCAACTTCCTCTGTATCTCTCCAACACATCTCCTCAACCTCGTCTTCCTTTTCCTTTGACAGTCCACAAGATTACATCAGTGCTGCCCATGGATATGGATGTGGGGCCGTCTCCTGGAACATGGGAAACTCACCAGCAGCCACACCCTCAAAAAACAAATTTTTCTCTCCCAGAAGATATCAGCTCAAACAAGGGGTGGGGCCTGGAGAGCCCCTCCCAACTATATCAGAATTTTAGCTGGTTTGATTTTGTGCCAGTAACCACAGTTGTCATGGGTTCATGAGTGGGATACCCTTGTCATGTCCTGAAGACAGTGTGCACAGCACCCTTCTCATCCTCCCGCTCTTTCATTCCTTCTGCCTCCTCTCTGGGAATCTTCCCTAAGCCTGGGGGTTGGAAGACGATCGTTTCGGGCAGAGCACTGGGTCAGCTCCTCAGCACTTGGATCAGTTATCTATCTCTGCATTGATTGCTGCCCACTGCAAAATCAAGCAGCTTTGACCCATTTTGCTGCTTTGAGACAGGCTCTCCTAGGCCACCTATAACTCACTATGTAGACTAGGTTGCCTATAACTCATTATATAGACTAGGCTACCCTCAGACTTATGATAATCCTCCTGAATGCTGGGATTACAGGCATGAGCCACGATACTGGGCCACATCAATTTTCTTTTTAAGTTGTTAAATCCTCTAGGTATGCTCTAGCACTGAATAAACTCATAAACTTGATTAGTATGAATTTAAGATGTCTAAAAAAATAAAGGCAACAACAAATGTCTACAACGCTCCCTGTTGTAAGAACAGAAGGGCTTGTATACACATCACAAAACGTGATTTACTAGGTACCTAGACAATAGGTTCCTAATGAAAACAGCTGGCCTTTATGAAACAATTGAATCAACTTGACTTTGGGCCATAATCCAAAAACAGACTGTGAGAGCAGTGGAAGAAAATGGCTGATGGCTTCAGGCCTTGGCATTTCTAGTAAAGACAAAAGTCCATGTGATTCCCAGTGTTCCTGTTGGATTGTACTGACAACCGAAAGGCTGTGAGGATTGCAGCCACCCCCACACTTCTCACTCTAGCAGCCTCTGATATCCCCAAGATTTGGGGGGGAAATGTTCCTTCTTTCTTCCTCCTCCTTCTAGACAATGTCTTGCTAGACATCTGATTGTCTGTGAACTCACGATCCACCGGTTTCAATCAACCAAGTGTTGGGATTACTAGTGTATGCCACCACCCCTGGCTATAATGTCATTTTGTGTATGGGGGCAGATACTTTATTTTCTCTTTCAAACCCCTTCGAACAGGCCAGGACCTCAATGAAGACACGTGGAATGAACACACTTTTGCTCGAATCAGTCATTCCATAAGGGGTCTGGTGCTTCCGGCTGTGTGCAGTTAAGAGGCATTGGGGACACATACTTTGTGGGCTGACAGTGTGTGTTAAGCCCCATGTGGGACACAAAAATGGGAAGATGCCACCCCTGCCCTGAGGGAAAGAACCAGGGAGAGTACACTTACACAGACGAGATAATTAAATAACAGGACAACATATAATTACTGCTAAACTGTGTAGTAAAAATTAAGCACTACAGGGATTGGGGAAAGCAGAGAAGTAAGTGGGGAGGGCTCCACCAGTTGGGGAGTCTTCACTGCGGCCCTGAAATCAGGCTGAGCCTTGAAGAAGAAAGCCAACTACAGACAGGCTGAGGAAGGGGTGCCCAGAAGTCCCAGGAGGGACAGAGCCAAGTCAGCACACTTACGGTTTTATGTCAGGCAGCACAGGGACTGTGAAAGGTGGCTGTCCCAACTCCCCAAGGAAAAATATTTCTGAATAGTTCCCTGCATTCAGGCTCCTGGGCCTTCATGCGGTTTCCTCTGCTTGCAACGCCCTTTCCCCTTCTCTACCTAATAAACTTACTTGTGTTTAAACGGCCCAACTCAAAACACAAACAACGTGGAAGAATCCTTCCATGATGTACCCCCACTCGCTGTTCATGCTCTATTAAAACACAACTCACAGTTCCCTGCTTACCTCCTCCACTACCATAATCAAGACTAATTCATATTTCTTGGGCCCTTTCTACGCACCAGGACCTAGGCTAAACATTTATGTTTTTTTGAATATCACAATTACATGAGGTATTATTTTCCCTGTTTTACAGATAACAGGCTAAGTGTGCTTAAGAACCTGGCAAAGGAATGGTAGCAGTGCAGGCCTTTAATCCCAGAGGCAGGCAGATCTCATGAGTTTGAGGCCAGCCTGGTCTACAGAGCAAGTTCCAGGACAGCTAGGGCTACACAGAGAGATGCTGCCTCAAAATTCAGTAATGATAATAATAATGTCAATAATAAAATAAAAAGAGCAAATGTTAAATTTTCTACACAGAGAAACCCTGTCTTGAAAGACCAAAAACCAAACAAAACCAAAGCAAAACAAATAAACGCCCTGCAAAGAAAACCAAGCTAGAAAATGAGAAAGCTGGCATTCACAGTGGTATTTGTGGGTCTAAAGCCCGTTGGCTGTTTGTCAGTGCTAGAGACTGAACCTGGTTTGTGCAGGACAGGCCCAGCCTCTGACACTGAGCCATAATTTCAGTCCTACAGACTCTGTCCTTTCTCTTTTTGAGGCAAGGTTTCACCAGGTAGCCCAGAATGGTCCTGAACTCATTATCTTGAATCTGTGATCCTCCTATTCAGCCTCCCCAGGACTAGAATTACCGGGACATGTCCTCGGGCCTATCTCCTATCTCCGTGTCTGTGAAGTGAAGCATGCCCCCGGCAATGCTGCAGCATGCACGGGCAGCCCGTTTATATTGGGTTCTATGGTCTGAGCTGACAAGGACAACGGACCAGGTCTCTTCCTCAAGGAACAGGTTCCCCCGAGATATAAACTCGGAGCGCTGGATTCGGAGTCCAGAGCTATAACCAGTACAAACGTGAGCTGGTGCTATCTCTGAGTCTACTCCTATTCTTTCATTTATTTTCGGGAGACAGTGTCTCAGGTAGCTCAGGCTGGCCTAGACATAGGGAGCTGAGGATGTCCTTGAACTACTGATCCTCTTGCCTCTGGTTCAAAAGCCTTGTGTCACCAGACCCTACTGCAGTCTCTTCATGTACTAGAGCCCTGTATTTTCGGAGGCCACACATGCTCTTCATCAATCTGTCTTCTCAGATCCTAGAACAGTGGCTGACATATGGCTCGAGACTGTTAGACAGAGAAACACAACTTTCACACCACATGCCGGGGTCTAACCGTAGGTACACCCAGTACTTTCATCCCAGATACTTCCACCCACCTAGAAGTCACATATTTGGGGGAAGCAGGAAGTCTGAACACCTTCCCCCCACCCCATAGGACTCTTCACAGTCGTGAAAGTGGGACCAGTTTACAAAAGCTAACACCGGCTGAACCTGAACCGGAGGGCTCTAACTGAACACAGTCTGTGAATCCTTAAGTATTTTGAAACGAGCAGCCACTCAAAAGCCTCAGCCTGCCGCATCAGGAAAGGGCAGTCATAACTGCTCCAGCTGGCCCTATCCTTGCGCAGGGGCCCAGACAACAGAGTATCTCTGAGGGGACAGGGAAACAGCACTACTCTGTGACCTTCAGCAGCCTGAGTTCTCCTAATATTTTAGGGACTTTGACTCAGGCCAAACCACAGTTCCTGGCTGAGAGGATGAAAACAATTTCAGGAGTAGCCACTCTGATGAGATGAAGAGCTGGAGATTTTATTAAAAATAACTTTAACATGGGTATAAGCATGGCCTTAGGAGGCAAACAGGGAACAAAGTAAGGCAATACCAAAGTGCAAGTCTATACTAAGGAGGGAGTTGCAATTGTCATCGTCTTAGCCATACCTTTGGTGGTTAAGTTACATCTCAAAAACTTGCTAAGAACCACCCCCACTTCTTTCTATGGTTAAGTGAATTTATAGGGTGATTCCTTGGATGGAATTATAATCAGATGCTACTAGGGTTTCGCAAGGGGTGTAGAACATGTCCTTTGCCTGTAAACCGAGTTTCTGGTGAGATTACTAGAGAAACAATTGCTTTAGGTTGAGAAGGGTGAAAAAGGCCTTTAGCAACTATTAACTGTGCTGTGCAGGAATTCTTGCCTGGCCGCTGGCAAGGACTTTCTTTGCCTTTCGATCTTGACTCAGAGAGTGCCCAGGCTAAACGTAAAGAGACAAAACCGGGCTAGAACCTGGGAGCAAATCCTGCCCTGGGTACTTTGGTCCACCAACCAGCCGCCATATGGATCCACGCACCTCCGCGGCCCGTGCGATGGCGACCTCCGCCCTGGCCCCGCATCTCGTCCTTGGTGCTCTCATCTCGCCAAGCCCGCCCCATCCACCACTTCCTCCCGAGAGCACCATCCTTCCGGTAGGGCTCCTTGCTGATTGGCCGGCCGGGGAGTCGGCCGCTGGGGACTGCGCAGTGGCCGTGCTCGTCCCTGTCCGGTCCTTCGGCCTTGATCTCTCGGTTGTGAGTGCTCTATGGTGCTGGCAGCGACATGTGGCGCCTGACAGGTCTCCTGGGGCGAGGTAAGGGCCATCTACAAGGGGAGTTTCTACGGGCCATGGCCTCAGAACTGCAGTGCTCCGCGGGAAGACATCCGTAGCGCCAGTGGGTGGAGTTAGATGCAGGGAAGGCGGAGCATAGGGGACAAGGCTCTAGTCGAGGAGTCTGGAGCCCTTGGAATTTGAGACGTGGTAGGGCAAAGTTGGGAAGAAGGTGGAACTTACATCCAAGGGAAGTTCTAGAAGGGGAGGAGTCTATAAAAGAAAGCCAATGAAAAGAGGAGGAGTTTAGAGACACATGCTCAGCTTAGTGAGAATGTGTGTCTATAGATTTATGGTTCTAGAACAGAAGTTGCCGCTCATAAGCAACTCTGAGAATTTTTTGAGAATAAACATACGCCATTCTGAGGGGTCTTGCTTTATGGGGTGGTGGAACCTTGGGATCCTTACTAGCCTAGAATGCTGGAGGTCCTGAGTTCCATTCCCAGCACCAGAAAAACAAAACCAAACAAAAACACTGTGCAGACAGACGTCAGTGATTCCTGGGTTCCTGGGGTAATGCTCCCTCACAGGCTAGAAGGAAGATTGTTGAGGCCATCTTTATTTCAGCCCATCCCTGTTGGTGTGACTGATCCCCTTTGCTTCCACAGCTTTCCCCCGCGTGCTGAGACCTGGCTTCCAAGGGTTAACACCCAGGCCCACCAGTTCAGATGGACCTCAGACATCCTCCACCACCCCACTGCTCCCTAGGCCCAGCGTTGTTAGGTGAGAGTCTGACATTCTGTCACATAGGGCCTCCTGCTCCTATGTTGTACAGAACTTAGTAGCCTCTAATTGTACCGTTTAGGTCAGGCTCCTGTGGTCCAAGGAGGAACAGAGACCCAAAGTTCTGTGGATGGAAAGATGCCTTCCACTGGATGTCTGCTCACGTCTCCCCAAACACTCTGCGGGATGCCATCTCGTGGGTAAGGCTTCCCCAGCCCTGTCCTGTACCTTCAGCATAGACAAGAATAGTCTTGCATTGGAGAACATCCTAGCGTAGAAACAAGGGCAAGATCGTATCCACATGGTGAGGTCTGCAACCGTGAGCGTGGTTCCCGGAAACCTTGCCGTCCCTCTAGCCTCAGCCATGCTTTTATTCTTCTCCATTTGGTAGGCATTTGTTTAACACTTTTGATCTAAGCTCTAGGAACAGAGCAGAGAACAAGGAAGACATAATTCTTGCCTTCGTGGATAAGAAGTAGCTGATAGATAGCATGACTCACCAACAGGAACTGTTGTTTAATATTTACAAAAATCCTGCAAGGGAAATTTAACCTTCATCTCATACACAAGGACACTCAGGCTTTAGAATATCAGTAGTATATCTAACGTCACATGGCTTAAGTAGAAGAATCGGGTTTTGCTGGCCTGACATTCAAGCTGCACTGCACGGTTGCTTCACCTGGTATATCTTGTAGAATCTCCTAATGCAGAGCCTCATGCATAATATTTGCTCGGTAAATATTTGTTGAACTGATCTCTAAGGTCAGGGATGCATCACAAACATTAGGTCTCCTAGGGCAGAGTCTTGGCCCACAGGCAGTGTTCCATGTAGAGATTCCAGCTATCCACCATTCTGAATGAAATGGACACACACATATATCACTCTCAGATCTGCCACATCCCAACCTGGTACTTCATGCTTTGTACTATAGGCAAGTGACTTGACGCCTCTGAGCCTTGCTTTTGTTGTTTTGTTGTTTGTTTTTCGAGGTAGTGTATCTCTGTGTAGCCCTGGCTTTCTTGGAACTTGCTCTGTAGACCAGGCTGATCTCAAACTCTCAGAGATCCATCTGCCTGTGCCTCCTGAGTACTGGGATCAAAGGCGCGCACCACCCCCACCCGGCCACTTTTTTTTTTTTATAGACCTTTAATTTGGTGTCATCAGAGCTGAACATGGGATGTCTCCATGACATAGACATGGCTGTTTGGGTTTCTATGAACTGGAGGCAGATTATACCATAGAGTAGGGAATATTTTTCCATTTTGTCAAAGAACTGAGCCCTAGGTTGGTATCACATCGATTCCTTCAGGGAACCGCACCCAGATTCCAGAGGTCCTGTTATCTCTAGGTTCTGTCACCACTGCCCTCGTGGAGGGTCTGCACACAGACTCTCACCAACACCATTGGCCTTATCTTCCTAATGACGGTGCCTTGTCTTCCTCCCGCCTGCAGCCCACTCATCTTCTACTACTCTTTCCTCTCAGGCTCTTTGCAGCCCCCGATTGATTTTCTTCTTGGTGTTTCACACAATTTCTAGGTTATTGTATTTGTTTTTCTGTGTGTTTGGATTTTGTCTCTTTCAGCAAAAGATACAAATGTTATGAGGGCCGAGACACTGTCTGTCTTAACCTGCTGTCATGCATAGTTCCTGTTGCAACAAAGAGATACTGGGGTTTCATCCAACCCAGGAACATGGGGTGAACGAGCAGCTCCTGGGATAGGAGCTGGCTCAGCTGGTCTGTGACACCTTTTCAAGCTTCCACTTGTATGTGTGTGCTCTTGTGGCTGGGTTGGGAACTCTTTTTTTTTTTTTTTTTCCCCACAGCGTCTTTTTGCCTGCCTAGACCCTTTTATTCTGTCCCTTGCTGGCACATGTATTCAGCACACACTTTTTAGGCACCTACTCTCACTTCACACTGCCCTGGGCTCCAGGGATACCAGAATGTGCACGGTCCACGGGCCCTACCTCTATCATGCTTACAAACTAAAAGGGAGTGACAGACCCTAAGTGAATGATTGAAAAGAACTACAGAGCCGCAAAGGACAGGCTCAAGTGCTGTGAAAGTACATGGCTTGGAGCTGCCCCCGTTCGTCATGGAAGGCTCCCGGCAGACGATGATTGACAGGTGGGGCTGTGTTCCTGACGTGCTGCTTTCTTTCCCAGGGCTCTCTGGCTGTGCTGGCCTTGCACCTGGCCAGGCAGATCCACTTCCATGCAGCCCTGATAGCAGGACCCCAGCCAGCTGAACGCTGCTTTTGGCACAGTCCCCTCTACCGCTTCCTCTCCTCTTCCTGGTGGCACCCACGCTCCTGTGAGTTCTCCATCCTCAGGGGGCAACTGGGGCAGGTTGGGAGTTTCTCTGGGCCAGGAAGTATCTCTGGCCACACCTCAGGAAAAGAGCCATCAGCAGCTCCTTGCCTTTCCTATCTGAGCCAGAGGGAGAGGGGTGTGGGGAACTGGACCACACTGGGTGTGGGCCGTGCCTGCCCCTCCGTGCCCCTCCGTGTCCTCTATCACCTCCCAGAGAGGAAGCCCCCACACCTAGGATACGTTAGTCCCCGGGTGTGTCTTCCTGCCCAATCCTCAACCAGTTCAGTTCAGTCCTGCAGTGACTGTCAGTAACTGAAACTATTGAGTGTGTGTTTTGGGTTGTGTGCAGAAAGCATATAGCCACATGATTGAAGCTCTGGAGTCAGACTTTAAGAATTCTAACTTCCCAACTACTGCTTACTAACTACTCTGGTGTCCCTGAAGAAATCAGTTTTGGTCTCCCCATGCCTCAGTTTCCTTATCTGTAAAATGGGGTGATAATAAAGGGGATTCCTTGGGAAGACCAAATGAGTTAATATGTGTCAGGGACTTAGCATTGTGCCAAGCACGTAGTATGCGCTTGGTCATAGTTCTTGTGTTAGCATTAAACAGAAAACTGGGTACTAGGCTACAGTAGTGAATCAGGTAGGCACTCCTGGCCTCTGGGAGGATTCAAGCGATTTGTGCTCAGGGTGGGAGATCAGCATAAGTATGAATTTCAGTAGAGCGGTGGTTCTCAACCTCCCTAGTGCTACAGCTCCTTAATACAGCACCTCATGCTGTCAAGACCCCCAACCATAAAATTATTTTTATTGCTACTTTATAACTGTAATTTTGCTGCTGTTATGTATCGTAATGTAAATATCTGTGTTTCCGATGGTCTTAAGCGACCCACAGGTTGAGAACCACTGCTATAGAGGAAGGCAGGCCAGAGGGGTGGAAGAGGAACCGTGGGAGGGAGGTGTCTCAGGAGTTTCACAGTTCTTCCTCAAGCCTCAGGGAGGACTGACTGGCAAGTGTTCCAAGCTCCCAAAGATTGGACCCCTTTTTTACCTGACCTTCTTGCTGGCTTCTCTCCAGCTCTTCGGAGGCACGTTCTTCCCAGGCCTGACCACCCAGCTCCCACATACGCTGGCCTCAGGGAACCAAGGCTGGGCCAGAAAGAACCCTCCCCTCAGTCCCAGTGCTGCCCTGAGACTGGCCTTCTGAATCTACCTGAAGAAGGTACGACCTCACTTAATGCCTGTAGAGTGGGGAAGGGGTGGATGGACCTAACACCTGCAGGAGGGAGGGGCTGGTGGATGGACCTAACACCCACAGGATGGGGAGAGGCTGGTGGACCGACCTAACACTCACAGGAGGGGAGGGGCTGGTGGACGGACCTAACACTCACAGGAGGGGAGGGGCTGGTGGACGGACCTAACACCCACAGGAGGGGAGGGGCTTGTGGATGGACCTTTGTTGCCCTGTGCGCCCAGATAAAGAGCTGTCATCCCCGTGAGGCCTCTTGCTTTCTGGGGTGATCGAGAGTTACTGAATATAGGGCAGACTGGAAGAGGAAGAAGGGAGGAGTCATGCCTTTCTCCTCCCCCGACACCTGGATATCCGCCTTTCCCTTGCAGAGCCCAGTGACTTTGACTTCTTGCATGCCAGCAGGGACTTCACATCCCAAGCAGAGGCAACCGAGGCCTGCCCCCCTGGAGAAACAAATGTATGTTTCAAGTTTGGTACCCTGGATGCCCACTCCTCTCTTGGGGCTGGTAGAGAGCCAAGGGACCCATACCTTGATGCTGCCTTCTGTTTCTTCCCCAGGAACAAGACAAGTCCAAGGCTCTTCCCCTAGAGGAGGCTGTGACTTCCATCCAGCAACTCTTTCAGCTCAGTGTTGCCCTCGCTTTCAACTTCCTGGGTACCTGATTCCCCTCCTCAAGGCGGGAGGATGAGGAAATGGAAAGGGCATGGGTTGGGTAGAATACAGCAGAGTAGAGAGTGGTTTAAACAAATAGGTTTATCTTCTCTGGGTAGGTAGACCAGATGTGGCATGCTGGTTCAGTGGGGTCAAGGACCCATCCTAGTTCTTACGTGTTCAGCTCTCCTCTTGAGTTCGGTATTAGTCATTCCAGCTCCTGCTTTCCTGTTTATATTCTTGGCCGCTGGGTGGAGAGACAGTAAGCTAGAGGACCCCTACTTTCCTTATGGGCCTAACCTTGCTCTTTATAGAGAGGTACGTAAGCCACAAAGTCGGCTTCTGGCCGTCTGTTATAGAGGAGGCTGAGAGATGTAGTCTTCAGCCGAATGGCCATGTGCTTCCTTGAGTAGTCTGTCCTGTGTAGACAGTAGGAAATTTTACAGGACACCCAACATTCTCTACCATGCTTAGAAAAGAGCAGGCTCCTGCAGTTTGCAGCAGGCCCCAGTGCATAATGGGGAAGAACCCTTATCAAATCTGGGGACTCCACATGACTTGGCTATTTGTCCTGGTTCTATGGTGACTTGACTCTTGTCTCAAACCATCTAAAGGGGAGCCTTGTATTCCCAACAGCACCTGTTGGGACCTAGTAGTTGGGGACAGGGAGGAAGAGTCTGGGTCTCATTTAGAGCATATTTACTGATTATTGCTAGCCCCTGCCCGGGAGATGTGGTGGTTCTTTACTCTCATGGTGTTCGCATGTGGATTGAAGGATAATAGACAGTAAACTGGACAGGTACAGTGGCCCATGCCTTTAATCCCAGCAGTTGGGAGGTGGAGACAGGCAGATCTCTGAGTTCGGAGCCAGCCTGATCTATAGAGCAAGTTCCAGGACAGCCAGGGCTACACAGAGAAACCCTGACTCGAAAAAACAAAAAAGAATATCAGATGATAAATGTTATGAAGAAATTGAACAAGGGGTTGTTTCTCTAACTTGGGCAAGGAACAGCTTTTCATGGAGAAGTCTGCTGGAAGGGAGACCCTTGAGCTAAGCCTGGCTGACAGAGGCCAGGTTTGTTCCCATTTGGAGAAAGAGATCTCCAGCAGAGAGAGAAACGAGAGTAAGGTGCTGTGACAACATTGAGGTTTATTTGTTAAGGGACAAAAGAGAGGTGACTGTGGCTGGAACTTAGCCATCATAGGAAGGAGAGAAGGATGAAGTCAGAGAAGCAGCCAGGAGCCAGCTCAGGTAAGGTCTTCCAATCCCAGGAAGAGTAGGGATTGCCTACGTGACACAGGAAGGCACTGGAGCAGGAAGAAGGATGGTCATGTGATCTGACTTACTCTTCCAAAGGTCTGTGTGGCTATTTACAGACCAGCATGGATTGAGGGGGGCCGGAAGGGAGACGTGAGACCAGGCAGGAAGACTTGCTGAGAACTAGACAGGACGTGATGAGGGCTTGGCCATGGCTAAGGCAGCAGAGCCAGAGGAGCAGAGGAATCCTGATGAGCAGGTGGTGTCTTCTGCCCCTCGTGTCTCCTTCCCAAGGGCAGAGGACTCCGTGCACTCGGGACAGTAGATTTTCAGGAGGCAGGGAAGCAAGTGTAACTCTGCTTGCTGAATAGGGTGCAGCTTTTTCCTGGTTGGCTTTTTTTGTGATTCTGAGGGCAAGGCTCTTCTCAGAACCCTCCTGCCCATTCCTCCATTCATATATTCATTTATTCAGCAAGTGCTGAGCCCTGTGGCAGTGCACAAAGGCAGCACAAGCTATAATCATATTTTGCATTTATGTAGAATTTTCATCCCATGCAAAATTACTTCTCCGTTCTTGTTCTGCCTGCCTCAAGGATTTTACAGTATAATTGAGGAGACGGGGCTTACTCTTTTGTACCAGCTGTGTCCATAGACAAAGGTTTGATATATTAGGAAAGCGCTAAAAAGAGTTTAAGCCCCGAGTGTGGTCTGAAGGTTCTAGAGTAGAAACAATGGGAGGCTTGGTGATAGAGGCAGAACCCAGGGTCTCAGTCAGGAGCCAGTTTGAGCAAAGATGAAAATTGACAAAGTTGAGTCCTGCCTGTACATTTTCTGTTTCCTTAATGCCTGGGCAAAGCAAAGGGCCCTGACTTTGTGGAAGGATGTCAGCCAGGCATTGGCTGTCTTCTGCTGAGGCTCTTCCTTGCCGTACAAGGCTAGCTGAGCAAGATCACCTGTGCGGTGCAGGTGTGCAATGAAAACCCTCTCCTAGCTGACATAAGCCCAGAATCTCGGGGATCTCTCGGCCTGTCGAGTGTCAGGGGGAATGGGAATCAAGGCAGCTCCAGAGAACCCAGGGGCCAGCACTGATAGTGTCTCAAGGTTGCTGCTGTCAGAGTACTTAAGAGTTCTTTTCTCTCATGAGAATCTTCTCCGCCTGATTAAGATTCACACTCCTGACAAAGTCTCATTGGTGGGGAAGAGCACAGGCATATGATTGACAGCCCAGGGGAGGGGTTGTTCCCAAAGGCCAGATAAGCAAGCACAGCCACCCCATCCCTGGCACCAGCCTCCAGCCCCACCCCCGTGTCTCTGGCACCAGTGAGACAGCTGGAGAAGTGAGTGCTGCACAGCTGTGTCCCGCACAAGAAGAAATGAGGGATTCTGGGAAGGGATGAGCAACCTGAATGTCTGGTGGAGGATGTGGAAGGTCACGGTGGGAAATGTGTTTGTGCTCCATTTCCTACAGGGACAGAGAACATGAAGGCAGGGCACCACACAGAAGCCTTCTCTTACTTCCAGAGAGCCGCAGACCGTGGCTACAGCAAAGCACAGTACAACGTGGGCTTGTGTCTGGAGCATGGCAGAGGCACCCCGAGGGACCTCGGCAAGGTACCGTCCCATCCCCAGACCCAGTGAGCTCAAAAACTGAGTAGTAGACAGCAGGGGCTGATAGTTCAAAGTAAGCCCTTCTAAATTATAGACGTGTACTCCAGACTCAGGGAGGGCAGGCATTTTGCCTTTCTTTGCAACTGTACTCTCAGAGCCTAGATTGTACCTAGATAAGTAGGTTAATTTTAAGATAGAAGGGTAGGTATGCAGGGGTGTCATATGTAGAATATTTTGTTGAGCTGTATGTAAAAGGAAAGGGGATAATCAACTTGATATTCTTATGTCTACAGGACCTTGACAAAGATATATCAGATCTATATCAACAGGGAAAGACATTCATGGTATACTGCTATGTCTCTTTCTCCATATAAGTGTATATTCATACATATATTCATATATATATATATATAATGTATAGTTCTGGAGAGATGGCTCAGTGGTTAAGTGGACTAGCTGCTCTTTCAGAAGACCCAGGTTCAATTCCCAATATCCACATGGTGGCTCACAACCATCTGTAATTCTAGTTCTGGGGACTCTGACATTCTCTTTGGCCTCCACAGGCACTACACATGTATAGTGCACAGACATACATGTAAGCAAAACACCTAAGCACACAAAAACATATATATAGTATATACATGTACACAAGCTTACATGTGTAAGTGTAGACACAATATGTGCAGCATGTATAACATCCATGGGGAAAACTTGGAAGCTTTAATAAAGAATGATCTTAATTGAACAGGGTAACACACACTGTAATTCCACCACTGAGGCAGGAGGATTTCTCCACTTTTGAGGCCAATGTGGGCTGTATGGGTAGTAAGAGGCTGCAGGAACTCTATCTCAGACTCTCTTTCAAAAAGACAATCAGTCAAACACACCAACAAAAACTCCTGATGCTCTTATGAGGCAGGATATCTTGGGCTTTTATGTTTGTGCTCTGGGTTTCTGTTTTTAATTTTGACTTAACAGCATTTACCGTTCTAACCTATAATGATTGTGTATTTATTTGAATGGCTTTTAATATTTCATTCAAAGAAAGAGGCCAATTACCTATAGACTGATAATTTCTCCTGTTGCCCCAGGCTATCCTCTTTTACCACCTGGCCGCCATCCAGGGCCACAGCCTGGCTCAGTATCGCTATGCCCGGTGCCTGTTGCAAAGTTCAGCCTCTTTGTCAGACCCTGAGTGGCAGAAGGCAGTGTCGATGCTGAAGCAAGCTGCAGACTCTGGCTTGCGAGAGGTGAGTACTATCAATGGGGTCTGTTCTGAGTGAGGTGTGCAGAGCCTGAAAGTGACTAACGTGTCCTTTTCCTCCCTCCCTGCTAGGCCCAAGCTTTCCTTGGGGTGCTCTTTACGAAGGAGCCATACCTGGATGAGCAGAGAGCCGTGAAATACCTTTGGCTCGCAGCCAGCAATGGGGTACGTGTGCTATCTCTGGTCCGTACATGTTGGGGATCAAGTCTGATAAGAAAAGGAGTTTGGGAACTGGTTCTGAGCTCTTATACATTTTCCAGGAGCCTACGGCTAGCCACACCCTGGCTCCCACTGACCCACTGTGTGACCTTGGACAGGGCCACTGGGGTGCTGAGTTTGAAGGTGGGGACACTGCTCAGCCGAGGTGGAAATACTTGCTCTCAGACATTGTGAACTGTGGCACAGCCGAGCTCCTCCCCTCCAGCTACCCAGCCTGTCGCTACTCACCACGTATTGAGCTATCACTTCTTGATTCAGACTTTTAAACCAGCCTAATAATGCCCGCTCTGCCTGCCCCTTCACAGGGTTGTTAGGAGTATCGGACCAAGGTGACAGGCGTGCAGGCTCTCTGTGAGCTGTACCCGTGACGCGTCCTTGCGGTGGCCTTGGGAAGTCAGACACACGAGAGAGGGCTACTTGATTGTCCAACCTGGGTGTTGGCATTCAAGCGGCATAGCCCGGTTTGTTTCACGGGGAATTGGTTCCGTGGGATGTTGATGAGGAATGCCAAGGGAATGGGCCCTTGGATCTCAGGAGCACTAAGTGAAAATAGTTGTTTTGCGTTTAGACAGTCTACAGAGTAAAGAGCTCTTTATCACTGAAATGCCAAGGTGATCTGTGGCTTGCTGGATCCCTGTTGTAGCTGTAAGGGTCAGAAGTCCTGGATTGGAGCAGGCAATGTGCACAGTGTCATTTCCCTGCCTAGGACACTCCTGCTTCTCTTTGTTCTCTGACCAGCAGGCTGATAACACTATCGCATCAGAATACTTAACCCGGCACTCTGTGCTCCACACAGTACCTGGAGTCTGACAAAGGAGGACAGCTAGCAGCAGCCAGCAATTGCACTGTAGCTCTTCTTCCTCGGAGGAGCGGGCCTGCTGTCCATATGCCGGGTACACCCTGGGCCTTCTGGCCTGCTAGGGTTAGATCAGCATGCTAAAAGAAGGGGTGCGCAAAGGGATATATGCCCCCCACACTGGAGCACTGTGTTGGGACACAGCCCTTCCACTCTTCAACCTCTCAGAAACTGGGTTGGTCACTCGGGGCTTATTCTGTGTGGTTTAGATGTGATTTAGGTGTCATGGTTTAGATAAAAGCCGTTTAGTTCCCCGAGCATTGGCAGGGGCCACGAGGGGAAGCCGGGTTCCACCACCCAAGGCCTCTGGGTCCCAGGCGGGTGGGAGGTGGCGGATGAGAGACCTCGCCGGGTTGGCGGGGCAGATGAGGTGGATAGACACCATAATAGACACCATACAGAGAAAGTGGATATAGTTTATTAGTTTATTTAGTGGGTTATGGAAGGGAAGGGGAGAGAGAAAGTGAGAGGTGGCACATGCTGGTAGAATTTACTGAAGGAGAAGAGGCCTCAGCTACCTCTTCTGAACAAAGCCAGGGCAGAGGAACCCAGGCTAGAAGCAGAAGGAAGATCTGCTTGTCTCTTAAAGGGACAGGACAGACCATTACATTGGGGTTTAGGTCTTACATATGACTGTTGCTTTGTTCTGCCCTAGCCTGCAACTCTAAATCTACTGTATTTCTTACCGACTTTGGCCTTTATGTCACATAAGTGGGAACAGAGTATGTAGCAGAAACTTGTGGCACATAAAGGAGCAATGGGACCATGGTTGAGAGTCTGTAGAATTTTTTTTAATTGAGAGCTTAAATATGCTAAGAGCTCTCTAGTAAGGGAGGAGAACTCAGTGGTGTGAGAAGCTGGAGGGGCGTGGCATGCTAGTTGCACTGACCTGAGCACTTTCCGTACAGTGAAGCCTAAGTACGTAGTGCTTCTGTTAGCCCTGTCCCGTAGCCAAGGAAACTGGGGTACCTGGGTTGGAAGCCAGGAAGGCTAACCATGCACGCCAGGGTCCTGATGCCTTCTTGTCTCACAGAGGAGTGTCATGTCAGTGAGGAGGCAGAGCCCAGGGCGAAGCAAGGGGCAGACCATGAGGAAGACATGGCTTGTGCTGTGGTTTCTATTCTGCTGTCCTCTCAGGGAGTCAGGAAGGCGGGCCTGGCTTTGGGAAATCTCTGTACACTGGCCTGTCAGAAGGCCGAAGCTTGCCTCCTGGCGTCTTCCCATCTAAGGCCGAGTCCTTCTGTAGTCTTTTCTTAGCCAGTCTCAGCAAGAGAAGTCTTCACACTGGTGGGGTGGAATCTCCCTAGGCAGGGGACCTAACTTCTTAGGCAAGCACTGGGCCTCTAGTATTTCATGGTTGAGGAGCTTGGAATGTGGCAGGCTGATGGATGAAGGCTCAGCATCCCTGCCTGACTCCATCTCACTCCTGGCTAGGCATTCCTGTTCTTCAGTTTGTCTGTCTTCTCATTTAGGACTCCCAGAGCAGGTTCCACTTGGGAGTCTGTTACGAGAGGGGCCTTGGTGTTCAGAGGAATCTGGTCGAGGCTGTGAAGTGTTACCAGCAGTCCGCAGCCGTGGGGAATGAACCCGCCCAGGAGAGGCTTCGGATCCTCTTCAACGTAAAGGCAGCAGGTAATGCAAGCCAAGGCCTGGTTCCTTCCAAGCTGAGTGCCTGGCGACAACAAAGGGTGGTGGCCCCAGTGTTAGCTAGCAACCTGACTTTCAGAGCGAGGTAAACTTGTGTTTTGAACTCTGCTGTCATTGAACTGGGACTCTATGACCTTGATTTCTTCTCTGACAATCAGAAACACTGTAGAATTAAGCCCTTAGCTTGTTGTAAGCACTACATTTTAGTAAAATAATAGGCTAGCCGGGCGGTGGTGGCACACGCCTTTAATCCCAGCACTTGGGAGGCAGAGGCAGGCGGATCTCTGTGAGTTCGAGACCAG
>NC_022020.1:26647251-26659529 GCF_000317375.1 Microtus ochrogaster
TCATAACATAGTCTAGCGCACAGTAAGTGTTCAATAAACCAGTAAATGATGGTTCCTGCCATGATTTTTTGGGGAGAGCCAATGTCTTGAGGCTGACTGAAGTATCTTTCTAGGGCTATGAGAGCACCACTGAGTCACTGGGGCTGAGCCCCATTAGCAATGCCAGAGGAGCCAGGTCCTTTAAGAAGTCTCTGCCCTGCCAGGCATAGTGGCGCATGGCTTTAATACCAACACTTGAGGCAGAGGCAGAGGCAGGTGTATCTCTGAGATTGAGACCAGTATAGTCTACATAGAGAGTTCTAGGACTGTGTAGGGAGACCCCGTCTTAAAGATCCTGCTAGAACTGCAGGAATAAGCATTGCTGTCTTCTCTTTGTAGCCCCAGGGCCCAGCAACCCGTCCATGACAGGACTGAAGTCTTTCTCCAGTCCCTCCCTCTGTAGCCTGAACACCCTGTTGGCAGGTGCCTCAGGCCTCCCTCATGCCTCAAGCACTGGGAACCTTGGCCTCCTCTGCAGAAGTGGCCATCTTGGAGCCAGCCGCGGAGCCCCCAGCAGGGCCATACCATCCTTGGAAAGAAGTCTCGTGAGACTGGGTTTCGGCTAAGGTGAGATAAAATACAGCCCTGGCTAGGAAAAGGGTGGACTGGAGGTTGGGTGGCAGCAGAAATTGGGTGTTAGTACCCTTCCTAGAGTAGTAATTCCAGTTCGTGCTCGGGTGCCCATGTATTTGAAGTGCAAGGCTAATCGGTGACTTTGTCCTTTTTTCCACTTGGTAGCCTCCTAAATAGCACCAAAAATATTCATTCAGAGACTCCATTTGCCACTTTTGCCTTTGTTTTTGAGCAAGTAACTAACCTTCTCTGTCCCTGTGCCTCAGTTTCCCTACCCTTAGACTATATCATAGTTTTCAACAATCCTTGATGTGTACATGCCCCTGGTAGTTGACAAGATTTTACATGGCATGTAAATTCAGATGCTTTACTTCAGTAGTATGTTTAATAGATAATGCCAAATATAGTGGACAGATTGGCCTATAATTCTTTTACACTTACGTACATAGCTGAAGGGTAGTGACTTAAAGCATCCTGTCCAGTGGAGCGCAGATTCAAAGGTGACGGAAGTATGGGGGTGTTCTCATGAGTGGCTGAACTTGGGAAATCCTGAGTGTCACCAACATTCTCGCCTTGTTCATCCCTGACGGACTCGTGATCATTTTCATCTTCAGTGTGGAAGGGAGAGGTTGCCTGGATGCTTACATGTGTCTGTTTCGATTTTCTTCAGACCTCCCTGCCTGAGAGCTCTCAGAGATATCACAACTTGAATCCCAAAGAAGAGGCCAGTTAGCTCCTCACCTCCCCGGGAGCGTCCAGCACCTCCCCAGCACCATAAAGAAGAGGAATGTATGAAGTTCTAGGTTCTGGCTCCACCACTGACCTAGCTGTGCCACCTGGAAGCAGTGACCCGATTTTCCAACATTATTTTCTCAGTTCTAGCCCAAGCACAATAGCATGTGCCCTCCTGCCTTAACAGACTGAGGTGCAGCCATTTCTCTGCATAAAGGACCTTAGTCCTTGCTTAGGGTTCCGAAGGCAGGGTGATGCCCACAGTTCTATGACCTAGAGTCACCAGGCCACCAGGCATGGTGCAAGTACCTTTAATCCCAGCACTTAGAAGACTGTGGCAGGGGGATCTCTATGAGTTCAAGGCCAGCCTGTTCTACAAAGCGAGTTACAGGACAGCTAAGGCTACATAGGGAAACCCTGTCTCAAAACAAAAACAAAACCAAGAGATCCGGATGAGGATCAAAGCTGACATCATGACTCCAGCCCAGACTTCTGGTCTACCAGTTCACACTGTAGTGTTATTTGCAAACATTATCATCACCCGACAGGTGTGGGGTATCAGGAGAGATTAGACACCTGGAGTCTTGGAGTCAGAGTATTGAGAGCATGAGTCCTTTTTGGAAAAGGTCGGGTAGGATTATGAAAGTGTTTAATAAAATAGATGGTGGGTTATCTCCTTTCTCTTGCCCTTGAGTGTGTGGGGGAGAGCCAGGGAGATGGGCAGGGGAGCTGAAAGCTGAGGCTCCATCCTCATCTCTAAACTCTCCATTAACCAATTTAAAGGGACTTAAAAGCTCTCCAAGAGAGAGACTTAGAAAAAAAAAATGACTTCTGAGTCAACGCTAATGACTCCAATTACTGAATTTGTGAATAGCTGTTCCCTGGCTTCTGGAAATTAGCCCAAGTTCAATAGCAGAAACGTGGCTCTGGGCAGGGGGTGGGAGGAACTGAGGACCAGCACATCCCCCTACCCCAAGACTGTTTCCTTGTCCAGACAGCATGATCAGTTCAAAGCTGGGAGGGTTGGGGGGGGATAGCTGTGCACACTTTTTTCAGCTGCCCACCCCTCCCTCTCCTAACTCCTGTGTGGTCTTAGCTATGCTGTTCTAGCACCTTCCTGAAGCCCCAGTGCCTCCCCTGCTCCCTGCTTCCTTCCCAGATTTTCCATGTACACCACCCTGACCCCTGTTGGACACCTTGTATGATGCCTCCCACAGACATAGGCACCTGGTCATGTCCTGGCACTTAGAACAGTGTCCCAAGCAAGGTGAAGGCTCCATGTTCAGAGTTTGAAGCCCTGCAGTACACTAACCACTGTGGCAAAAATAAAAAATAAGAAAAGTTCCTGTGGTCGACTAAGTTTGGGAAGCACTGCCCTTGATGGCCCCTTTTTATAAATTCATAACACATCCAGAAATGTGAGTTCCAGGAAGTTCTGCACTAAGACAGAAGCAACAGAGCCTTCCTGGGTGCCCTGAGAAATGTCACCACCAGCATTCTCAGGAGTCTCACTAAGCAGCTTCTAAGTCATTTGGGTCCCCTGAGCCCTGCTTGCTTCCCCAACCGTGTAGGTCAGACAATAATCCTGATGTCCTGCCGTGATGTTATCTAAGCTTCTCCCTCCTACTCATTCCCTGCTGAGTTAAACACAGACTGGGTGCCCAAGTTTGGGGTGGGGTATTTCTAAACTTTCCAGCCTTGGAAAGAAGAGCCTCTGCTGGGGGAGAGGGAAGGAGATGTTCTCTTAAGAGATGTTATCAGGGGCCCCAAGCCTGTGACTATGCAGGCACTGAGGTCTCAATGCAGTCACTGCCAGTCTCAGTACAGCCCCAGGGGACAGGCTTCATGGACAGACTCCATACTGCTGCACTTCTGCCTTTCAAATTCTATTAGTGACTCAGTGCCCTGAGAGAAAATGGGAGAGGAGGACAGGGAGGTGGCCCCACAGCAGAGCCAGTTTGCCTTGTGTGCTGGGGGGATGCAGGGCTTCATGCCTGTCCACGAAACCAGTTCTTCAACCATGAGACCTTTCAGCAAAGCTGTACTGATGATGCTGTGGTGGGAACAACCGTTCAGACCATGAGATCGTTGTTACTGATACAGTGCAGGGCACTCAGTAGGTGCTCAGCGAACATATCTCTGCCCAGCAACAAGTTACACATAGTGGGGGCTTTAAATAGTTGTTTTGGGAATGGATGAATGATTATGCCTTTCTCCCCTCTGTGATCATTATGGTACTTCCGACACTTAGAAATTGTTCAAGAAATACAAAATATAGGGGCTGGAGAGATGGCTCAGCGGTTAAGAGCGTTGCCTGCTTTTCCAAAGGTCCTGAGTTCAATTCCCAGCAACCACATGGTGGCTCACAACCATCTGTAATGAGATCTGGTGCCCTCTTCTGGCCTGCAGACATACACACAGACAGAATATTGTATACATAATAAGTAAATAAATAAAAATTCATAATCCTCTAAAAAAGAAAAGAAATACAAAATAGAGCCAAGTGTGGTGGCTTCTGTCTGTAATCTTAGCACTCGGAGAGGCTGAGGCAGGAGGATTGCCTTGAGTTCAAGGCCTACAGAGAGAGACGTTGACTCAGACAAGTTTATTGAGTGATGCTGATGTTGCCCTCGTAGTATGCACCATTCTTAGGAGGAGCTAGAAAACACTGACCTACTTGGCAGGTAAATATGATTTGCCAAGTTGGTAATATGCTGTCTCCTGCCTCCCCCACTGTCTTTTTTGTGAATTTGGTTGCCTTCAGAGTCCCAAGGGTAGTGGTGCCATCACATTCTTGTTTCAGCCGGAGGAGAGGTAGGGTCAGTGAGCTGCCAGGCTGAAGTTGGTGACAGCCGGGAAGACTGCCTGTCAATCTCTGAGCTGCCCCAGGCTGAGTGAACACTGCCTGGCACTCTTGGTGCCGGAGAACGGCTGACTATTGATTTAAAAAAAAAAAATGTCCCTCTGTGCTTTCCAAATTAAGACGACATTTAACTGAGTGCTTGCTGGCTTGCCTGCTCTCTCTGTCTCCCAGGGGACAGAGCCCATCTTGGTGGAAACTGTTTCAAGTATGTCCAAAGCCTTAGCTTTGACATCTTGGCTGATGTCAAGAAATTTCTGTAACCTTCCTGTTCAGCACACCCAGTTCTGTCACCATATGTACTGCCTCGTTCTGAGCCCATTGCGGGGAGGGGGTGGGAAAAGTGCTGGTGTCAGCGCGCTAAGAAGGGATACAGCACCAGCCCTCACGGCACACCCCCACTCTGACAAAACAGCACTGCCCAGGAGTTCTCTGGATCCTGCAGGAAGGGTGAGGACAGACCTAGAGGGCTGGGGCGGTGGTCCTCAGTCTTAGAGAAGTCAAAGTCCACTTTGAAAATCTGATGAAGGCACTCTTCCAGCCCAGAGGAGAGTGTATCCATCCCTGCTCAGTGTGCAGTCTAGCCGTTCATGGATCCTGAAGCCCAGACACCATAGGTTAACCTGTGATGGAAGCCAGGAATAGTGGCTAACACGCCTGACAGCTCAGGACACTGAAGCAGAATTGCCAAGTGTTCAAGTCCATGACTACATAGTAAGTTCCAAGTTGGCCTAGGTTACACTATGAAACTATCTGAAAGAAAGAAAGGAGAGGTCTAATGAGCAGCTCGGCAGGTAAGATGCTTGCCCCTAAACCTGACAACCTGATTATTGATCCTTGGAACAAACAGAGTAAAAGGGGAGAATTGACCCCCTACAGGTTGTCCTCTTAACCTTTGCATACATGCCCTGTGGTATGTATGCCTCCTGCCCCCCCTCAAAAGATAATAAAAATTTCAAGTGGCTAAGCCTGGTGATACATACCCTTAATCCCTGCAACCAGGAGGCAGAGGCAAGCAAACCTTCGTGAGATCAAAACCAGTCTGGTTTACCAGGCCACCAGGGCTACACAGTGAGACCCTCTTAAAAAACAACAAAAACCCCACTGTAATGTAGAATATGTTAAATCCCAAATTCCTGACCCCAGATCCTAGCTTTTCTGCAGACCTGCTGTGTGGCCTGTGCAAGTCACAGGTCATTTCATCATTCCATGTCCTTGGCTATAAAATGAAGAGCTGAGAGCCAGGTGTGACAGTCGTAGGGCAATCCCAGTTCTTGGGAGGTAGAGTCAGCAGGATGAAGAATTTGTCCTCAGCGCTAACAAAGAGTCAAGACTGAAAAGTTCAGACTCTGTGTCTGCAAATGGTTTAGCGTCTTGAAGCCATGCTGCATAAACTTTGACAGGTCATGTGTTTCCTCGGGAATCTGATGAGAACTCTGTGTCTTCTGCTCAGATAAAAATACTTACGCACGCACGAAGCCCTGTCTGGTATGCAGGGTTCCAAGGACCGGAGCGTTAGGACTAGAGTGATACAATTAGTCTTTTTTTTTTTTTTTTTTTTTTTGGAAAAGGGGTTTCTCTGTAGCTTTGGAGCCTGTTCTGGAACTCACTCTGTATACCAGGCTGGCCTCAAACCCACAGAGATCCACCAGCCTCTGCCTCCCGAGTGCTGGGATTAAAGGCGTGCGCCACCACGGCCCAGCTTGGTTTAGTGTTTCCAATGATCAAGTCTCAGCCATGGTTCCAGCATCCCTAGGTCGTCTGCCCACTCCATCTCTCCTCTGCCTGCAAGTCCTCTAATAACTTGTGAGATCAGCATGGTCTACTTTGTACTACAGTTTTCAGACTTGGCTTTTACATAGTAGAACTATTCCCACCCTCCAATGAAGTCCTACCTGGAGCACCAACGTAAGTAAAAGGAAAGTCTGAAGCATGTGTTTACCCATCCATTCATTCATAGGGCCACTCAGCCAGTATCTCTAGTGTCAACTGTGCCAGGCACCTGGCTGGACAAGTTTCCATAGCCTCTTTCTCTGACATGGAACCCAGCAGCTCCATGAACCAGTGTGAAGATCACAGGTCTCATAAGATCACCCTGACCTGGAGTGAGCGATGAGAGACCCAGGCCTCTGAAATGCTTAACTTTGTCGGGTCTCATACTGCTCATCTGTAAGATGCACTAATATCACTGCATTGCATGTACACTCGAATGTCACCAGCCCTCGGTGGGAGCCCTGCTGGTCCCGAAGAGGGCAAGTGAAGCAGACACCATCTTCTGCCTTCAGTGTCCAGGACACCCCACTCCACCCCCATCTTAAATTAGCTGTGACTGCTTGGAACAAAATGTCCAGGAACAAAAAGCCTTGGGAATGTATTAGCTATTTCTTCATTCTTCTCGCTGCTGGGAGCCTGGCTGCTGTCAGTATGGATTTCATAGTCCCAGTTCACATATCATCCTCTGGGGCCTCAATTCCCAGACCCAAGCCTGCCAGTGGAGAAAGACTTCCCCAACTGGGGTCTCAGATAAGACTTCTGCATCTCAAGGAACTGACACTGGGCAGATACAAACTCCTTTTAACCTGTGTCCTATGGGCCTGAATGCCTCTATTTGCAAACCTTCGTCTCAAGGACTTTTCTTTCTTTTTTTTTGGGGGGGGGGGTTTCGAGACAGGGTTTCTCTGTGGTTTTGGAGCCTGTCCTGGAACTAGCTCTTGTAGACCAGGCTGGTCTCGAACTCACAGAGATCCGCCTACCTCTGCCTCCCGAGTGCTGGGATTAAAGGCGTGCGCCACCACCGCCCGGCTTCAAGGACTTTTCTTATTCTTGGTTGGCAGTCTAGTGCCATGGTTGATGGCATGGGCTATGGTGTTGGGCCAGCCTGAGCACGAATCCTGGCTCTGCTTCTATTCCTTGCTCACTCCTAGGAAAGACACTCAACTTTTCTGAGCTTTGCATCTGTGGAATGGGTATAATAATACCACCAACCTAGCATTGTGGGGAATATAAATACTTCATCTACAGCCTTACTTTACTTAGTCCTGATTTTCCGGCTGTGAAGCCTATTGTTGGATAACATAGTGGAGTGGGGTCAAGGACACACATGTCCATCATCTGTGTACCTGTCATCGAACCAGTGTGACCCACTCCCGTCATGACCCAACAGAAGTTTAATGCCAGGAATAAATGACAAAAGCCTCCCCCACCCCTCCGGTACTCTGGCAAACAGGAGACTGAGCTGCAGTTTTTTTTTTTGTTTTTTGTTTTTTTTTTGTAGGTCAGAGAGCACTGCCTGTCTCCCTCAGGAGCCAGCCCTCTGCCTCCAGTATCCAGTGAGGCCAGCCCCCCTTGCTTATGATACTGTACTCTGTGACATCCGGCATCTCTTCCTCCTGAGGAACTCCGTGTGCACGAGAAACAAGCTGTTTCTCTTCTCCATAAAGCTCAGCCACAGGGTCTGTTACAAGGTTTGCTTAGGCCAGTTACCTGTCGGTCCTCCTCAGTGGGGAACAGCATCAGTTACCCTAAAGTTGAGGGTGTCTCTGGCCACTGAGTTCCACAATTTTAGAAACCAGTTCATTCCCTGAGATCCTCAAGGCCTGAATACCACCCTAACGTCTCCCAGGGAACCTGGCTCCTAGATCCAAAGGTATCCCCCCACCAAGCATGTTCATAGATTCCTGCCACAGCCAAGTCGGCCCTCGGCTGCCTTCTTTCTACCCAGCTGTGCTTCTGAGCCCGAGGTCCCACTGGTGGCCAGGTCTAGACTGAGGGTCCTGCCGCACACCGAGAGCCGTCGCAAAGCCGCAGACGCGGCCTCCACTGGCACCGTGTGCTGCTCCAACAACATCTCCAGCAGCGAGTTCATCTCCGAGACGAAAGTGCTGGCCAGGCGCGTGCCTGTTGGGCTTAGCTCGGGCCCCGGTCCGGCTGTTTTGCCGAATGTCTGGAAGGTTCTCGGTTCCTCTGAAGCTGCGGCGTCAGGGGAAGACAAGTTGTCTCGGTAATTGGTGGTGAGGGGCAATGACAGTCTCGCCATCCAGGCAGGGTCTGGGGGACTCAGCTTGTCCAGGGCCAGACCTGCAGAGGAAGGAGAGACACGGTTAGGGCCAAATGCAGGGAAGCCAGTCAGGCGGGGTGGGGCTGTAAGCAGGACAGGAGCAGTGGACAAAGAAGGAAAGGGAAATGGTGGGGGACACACGACGATGGGAGCGGGACGGGAAGGAAGAGGCCTTGACGGGCAAGCTCCCTGGGCAGGAAAACTGCTGACCAAAGCCGGAAGAGCTTAGTTTGGAGGAGGCATGAGGATAGATAGGATTAGCCTGTTTGAGCCTGGCATAGAGGAACACATCTGGTATCCCAACACTTGGGAAACTGAGGCTGGAGAGTCACAGCAAATTTGACGCCAGCCTCATCTGCCCATCAAGTTCCAGGCCATTAAGGGACCCTATCTCAAAAACAAGCAGAGAGAGAGAATAATAACCACTTATTAACTGCTCATATGCCAGGAAATTGCATAATTAACTCGTTTCATCTACTCAGGTGTTTGAGGTCAAGGGTCTTATCTCCATTTTAAAGATAAGGATTCTGACCCTCAAAGAAGTCTTGTTTTCTAGGAAACCAAAAACTGGATTGGACCTAGGTCTGACGACTTTGAAGATCCTGGTACTCCCCAGCCCTACCCACTCTCTAGGAAGCATGGCCTTCTTGCCCCTGGGTGCTTCTCAGATGCACCTCTAGAATTCCCAGGGCTGACAGGGCCCGCGTTGTCACTATAGGGCAACCTCACCTCCCCCTCACACTGTTTCCTGGCCTAGTGTCCAGCTGAGAAGGGGCTGTCTGCCTGAGGATCGCCCTGAGAAAGGAATGGGGCAGTGGCAGCGACAGCCTGGTATCCCTGGCTTTTAAAAATAATGCCCCCTGGATTGTCATGTCACCATCACCCTTCTCTTCTCATTTCTCTCTCAGAAAATCCTGCCTAGGAGCTGGATGTAGTGGCACGTGCCTGAAATCCCAGCACTCAGGCTGAGACAGGAGCATTACTGGGAGTTCCAGGATAGAATAGGTTACGCCGAACAATAGGCCAGTTAGGGCTACATAAGACTCTTTCTCAAATAACACCAAACAAACAAACATGAATTCCAGCCCCAAAGACAAAGACCAAGGAGGAGAAAAAAAAAAGGAAATCCAGTTTCCTGCTTATGAAATACACACACACTCACACGCGGCGGGGGGGGGGGGGGGGATGGGTAGAGAACACGTATTAATGTTAACAGGTATTTAATGCTTGTTTCAGGTTAGTGGTTTTAAATCTGTGCAAGAAGATGCTGGAAGGAAATAGGGCACAGTGTTAACTGAAATTCTCTGGGCATAAATGATTTGTTCTTTGTTTGTCTGTTTGCCTATATTTTCTACATTATCAGAATGCTACTTCCGCAACTTGAAAAGGTCATTCCAATGTGCAGCTAATCATTTGTTTGGATCAGTGAATGATCCCCTGGTTCTTGTCTCTAGTTCTGGACTGTACAGGCCGGGTCTGGCCTCCTGCCTGGGACTTGGTGAATGTCTGTTATGTGATTAATGGACATGCTGATTGACCCTTGACATTGGGAGACTGTAAACATTACTTCCCTGAGTCTCTGAGAAATAAGAACTCCAGCCTTTCCTTGTTCATGGTCAGCTTCAGAGGAGAATGGGAAGTCATGGGGCATATGAGGACAGCTGGAAAGTGATGATGAGTTCACCGTGTGACCTGCATTACGAATTCGGGGAGTTCATGAAACTAATAAAATAGCCATCCCCTCCGCTGGGGTGTAGGCCACCGGAAGTCAGTATCGGATGTCTCATTCTATTTCCTTTCGTTCTTTTTTGAGGTGAGTTCTCACTTTGTAGCCCTGGTTGGCCTGAAATTCCTTATGTAGACCAAGCTAGTCTCAAACTCACAGATATCCACCTGCCTCTGCCTTCAGAGTACTAGGATTAAAGGCGTGCCCCGCTATACCTGACTTCCAACCTATTTTTTTGGGACAGATTCTCTCACAGGAACCAGAAGCTCACAATTCAGCTAGGCTGGCCAGTCAACAAACCACTGGGATCCTCCAGTCCCTGCCTCCCCAGCACTGAGACTGCAAGTGAACAGGCCTGACTTTTATTTATTTATTTATTTATTTATTTATTTATTTATTCATTTATTTATTTATTTTTGGTTTTTCGAGACAGGGTTTCTCTGTGGTTTTGAGCCTGTCCTGGAACTAGCTCTGTAGACCAGGCTGGTCTCGAACTCACAGAGATCCGCCTGCCTCTACCTCCCAAGTGCTGGGATTAAAGGCGTGCGCCATCATCGCCCGGCCCAGGCATGACTTTTAAAGTGGGTTTTAGGAGATCCAAACTTAGGCCCTCAAACTTTCGTGGTGAATACTTCACCCACTGAGTCATCATTATCACATGTCCAGATGGATTTTTTTTTTATCTAATCACCAAGTCCCCAGTCCTCAACACGGCTCTCAGTAGCCCCAGGGCATCCAGTTCTTTCCCACTCGTTTCTCACTCTTCCCAACTCACAGTGCCCAGTGCTTTCTGGGCTGTGGGGTGGCAGGACAGGTCAAGGATTGAGCCCACAAGTTCTAGCCACAGCTGGCCAATGACAGAATTCAAAACTGTAGCCACCAACCACACGTGGGTACTGAGCCCTTGAGGTGCAGCTGGGATGACTAAGGACTCAATATTTCATTTTATTTTATTTCACTTCATTTAAACTTAAATAGCCATATGTGGCCAGTGGCTACCATATTGAGCAGTACGGCTCTAGAATTTAGAGTCATATTGCCTGTATTAATAGCCATTAACTGCATGACCCCAGGCAAATTATTAAACACTTTTGACCTTCGGCTTTTTTTCCCTTTATGAAACAGGGATAATGAATAGCCCCTTTCTCTTCATATTTTCTCCAGAGAAACTTACAATAGGTGACATGCCCTTAAAAGGCTCTTTCGGTGCTAGTTATGGTTTTTAGCCCCAGAAAGGGTAAAACCTGCCATGCCTTGCAGCCAGACAGAACATGTAGGAAATAAATTAACTCCAGAAACAGAAGATGGGATGGTCAGGGGTACGGTGTGTCATGTCACCTGAAGGAGGTAGACTAGTTCCTACAGAAGGCACTTGGCTGGCGGAGTCTCGCATTAAAATTCGCATTATGTTTATAGTTAAAGCTAATTGTTTTCCTTTCCTTCCCTTCTTCCTCCTTTCCCCCTCCTCCTCCTCTTCTTTGTTCATTATTTTATAGGCTCTTAAGTAGCCCAGACTAGTCCAGAATTCATCAAGGATGACCTTGAGTCTCTGACCCTCTGGCCTCCACTTCCTGAGTACTGGGATTAAAGTCTGTACCAACAGGCCCATTTAATGCACTGTTTGGGAATGAACCCAAGAGCAGACAAATACTCTATCAACTGAGCTACATTCCAACCCCAAACCAATGTTGTTGTTGTTGTTTTTTGGTTTTTTTGTTTTTTGTTTTTTTTTTTTGAAAAAACAAAGAATCTCTTGATCTTCAATTAGCACATAAAGAAGTTGTCCCTTTTCTGGGGTGAAAGGTTATTTAAATATGCCAAATGCAGTGGTGCCGTTGAGTTTATACTGCATACAGCATGCAGGTTTGGGCTCCCAGCTAGGATAGAGGAGACTCTGCGCAGGCCAGCTTACTTCCTAAGCCTGGGTTCACCTGTACATTTGGTCTTACCTACTCCAGAGGATGACCTGTTGGCTTTCCTGGTGCTCGACACACAGATCAGGACCTAGGAAGTTGTTTACTCAGCAGTGAGCTTGTGTTATTCTCTTTCTTTTCTTTTTTTAAGGTTTTTTTATTCTATGTTATGTATATGAGTGTTTTGCCTGCCTAACTGTCTGTGTATGTGTGTACCCGTTGCCTGTCAAGTTCAGAAGAGGGTGTTGGATTCCCTGAATCTAGAGTTACAGACAGTTGTGAGCTGCCATGTGGGTGCTAGGAACTGAATCCAGGTCCTCTGGAAGAGCAGTCAGTGCTCTTAACCACTGAGTCATCTCTCCAGCCCTGTTTGTTATC
>NC_022020.1:26660019-26690541 GCF_000317375.1 Microtus ochrogaster
GGCACCAGATCTCACTACAGATGGTTGTGAGCCACCATGCGGTTGCTGGGAATTGAACTCAGTACCTCTGGAAGAACAGACAGTGCTCTTAACCACTGAGCCATCTCTCCAGCCCCTGTTTGTTATTCTTAATGATTATTTTTAAAAAGTAGGCCCTGGGGTCTGGAGAGATGGCTCAGTGGTTAAAAACACTGGTTGCTCTTCCAGAGGACCCACGTTCAATTCCCAGCACCCACAGAGCAGCTCAGCACTGTCTCAGCACTGTCTGTAAATCCAGTCACAAGGGATTCAACACCCTCCCACAGATAAAGTACAGGCAAAACACCGATGCACATATAATAATTAAAAAAAATAAACAATAAAAAAGTAGAACCTGTTCAATTAAATAAAGGAAAACTGGACATGGTGGCTCATGCCTATAATCCCAGCACTTGGGAAGTTGGGAAGGAGGATTCCATAGTCAGCCTCAGCTACATATTGACAGAGTCGAACCCTGCCATAAACAACCAAACCCACCTCCAGAATTAAATAAACAAACAGATAACCACTTTCCGAGACTGCAAGGGAAATAGAATCCTGGGCACACCCCTCCGCACAGTGGATTGGACATCTCTGGAGCCAGGGTGCACGGGTGGATGATAGCCACAGAGACAGCACAGGGGTGACCTCAGGGCATCCCTACCTGTATGGGGGTCCAGCAGGCTCGATAGCTCTTCTTCCAGAAGTCGCTTCACAGAAAGGTTCTCCTCCTCGGGGCCTAGGGGGTCCTCTTCCAGGTCAGGCTCTGCTTGGCCACCAGGCCTGACACCTGGGCTATCTGAGCCATCTGAGCCATCTGTGTCTGGGATGGGAGCCCTGCGAAGAGGCCAACCAGGTTTCAAGTGAGGAATTTTCACATAACTGTCTGTTCACGTCATCTGTGTCATTTGCCATCTATACAGGGAACCGATGCATAGCCTGGCTTACGGAGTCAGGGTGCACCGGGTCCTATATTCCCAGCCTTCCTGCTGACTGCTCTTCTCCTGTGAGATGGGAGTAATAAGTGTAACCCTCGTGGGGTTTGTAAATGAGACTTCGTAGGGAAAAGGTTTAGCACAGAGCCCTGCCGCGGTCTAAACAGTAGGCGCACAGGGAAGAAATGGAGCCATTGGTAGTGTTGCCCTCCATGGTCCCCCTTCACGCCTCTAGGGAGTATGGCATTTAGTAAACCAGTCGATGTGTCATCTACCCAGTACCAGCCAGGCAGGGTGGGTTTTGCCTTCCTTATGCCTTGTTCTCTTCTCAAATGCGCAGAACATGGCCTAGCACACACTGGGTGTTTGACGAACACTATGGAATCAGTGACTATGGTTTCCTTCCTACTGAAGCCACCTCCCAGAGCAAAGGAACAGGTCTGTGGGGGATGCATCTGGATGAGGCACCCTTGACTCACATCTACACCTGTATCCCAGCTTCCTGGCTTAAGCCGAGGACCCTGTGTCTCACTGACCCTCAAGGCCTCTGACAGTCACTCAGGACGAAGCCCATCCCTACAGGTAAAAAGTCTCCCATGATTCCTATGTGATTTCTAATGCCCTCATTCCCCACCGTGACCGTTCCTGCTGCTATTAAGAGATCATCCAGAAGGTAGCAAACTGGGGGTAACGGGGTGACAACTCCCCTAAGTCAGGCCTCGTGCTATGCAAGGTACAGGACCCACTCCGCTCATTGGAGCCTGTCCATGAGAGCCGCCGTTCCCATTCTGCCACCCAGAATTTTGCAGCAGCTTGCCTAAGGACCCCACGGGCTAAGCAATTAAGCAAGAATTCCAATCTAGACCCATGGCTCTGGAATGTGAGCACTCTTAGGGTTCAGGAAATCATGTCCAAATGTGAAAGCCTTCAGAGCTGTGCCTCTGACCTCCTATCCCCGAGCTCCCACCCCCAGGCGAACGGATAGCCATCTAGAATTCCTTTCCCAAAGAAGGTCATAGAAACTAGAACTTTTCCCAAAGCCAACCATAAAGCCTAAAAACACACGTGAATTCCCCCCTTACTTTCTGTGTAAGAGCTGGCAATAAGGACATACTCTGGCTTGCCTAGCTTGATGGCAGGTTGTGAGTCCCTTGTTCCAGAAAAGCTCCTAGCCCATACCTGGAAGCAAGGAATGCTGGGTAGAGCAGCCAAGAAAGACACACAGATAGGCCTTTCTAAGGCTAAATTTCAATTTGCCCATACCATTTTTATCCAATTATATTTTCACAGGTATCCCTGAAACACTAAACCCAATCTTGAAAAATGTGTCTTTGGATCTTCAAAGGCTTCTTCTGTATCACATAAAACAATGATTTGAAAAACTGTAATGGGGTCTATGAGATAGGCACCTCAGTGGCTAAGGGCATTTGCTACCAAACCCTCATGCCCCGAGTTCAATCCCTGTGTGATGGAAAAGAGAGAACAGACACCCTCTGCTGTCCTCTGCCCTTCCAGACACACACACACACACACACACACACACACACACACACACACACACACACACACAAAACAACTCCCAGACTCATATACAAAATAAAGAAATGTAAAAGAATTTTTTACATTTACTACGGCTTTTCTCTTGTTCATTGGTCTGTTGGCAGTTGATTCCCACAGACTCAAATGTTGAGCCTGCAGAAGGGAAAATCTGTTTCTCCATCCATTGCTATCCTCTGGAGGGCTCCTGGCTTCCAGGACTGCCTGCAGGAGCACACCCTCACACTGACACCCTTATATAGCATTTTTGTAGGCCAAGAGAAGGAACAGTGAAAGTTACAGATTTCAAACCGATCAAGTAAGCAGGAGAGACAGTCAGAGAGCTAAGAGGTGAAGTAATTTCCTTAGCGACAAGGGGACCTGTAAATATCATAAATACAGTGGCCCCAAAATGGAGTCTCCGGAGTTGGGGGGATGGGTGCTGCCTGCTACATGTACCCCCTGGGCTGGGTTCAGAGGGTGCCCATCCTTCCACACTCACCAAGGCTGTTGGGGAGGGTGACCTAGGGGCCTGGAGGAGACCGTGCTGTGGTGCTACCCGCCACTTACCTGCTGCCGCCGGGCTTGGCCGAGTATTTATTTCCTCGGTGGTTTGGTTTGGGCTGGAATTGGCCCTGATGCAGTAAGGACAGCAGCTGGGAGATTTGCTACAAGACAGGAAAAATCTGTTGACTCCACACAATTCCGACCCAGCACGCTTCCTCGCCGGATGTTTCCCTCAAATGCTGCTGCTTTCTTTTTATAGTTTTTCCTCTGGCTTCAGATGCTTCTGCGATCAGATAGGGGGCTGGGGGAACGGACCTGTGCGGCTGAGGCAGGGACCTGGGGGAGGGTGCTTCCCAGCTTTGCCGCGTCCCTGCAGGCCCTGGGCAGCTGAAGGAGATCCTATGGAGACCCTTGGAACCATCCCCATTAGCTCTTCCCTGGGGTGACTGGTGGGCTTGGAGTGGAAAAGGCATTTCCAGAGCTTACGGTAGTTACTTTAGTAAGGATTGTCTTCAGGAGTTATTTTTCCCTTTGCACAGTGTTTAAACGTTCTGGCTTGAACTTGTGGAGGTGTTGGGGGGGGTATGCAAGACTTCCTGGTACAGGGCAGAAATGGTGTCATTTAACCAATTCACTTATTCACCCTGTCAATGGACATGGTTTTTTGTTGGTTGGTTGGTTTTTCAAGATAGGGTTTCTCTGTGTAGCAGCCCTAGCTGCCCTGGAACTAGCTCTGTAGACCAAGCTGGCTACAAACTCGCAGAGATCCGCCTGCTTCTGCCTCCTAAATGCTGGGACTAAAGGCATGTGCCACCACGGCCCGGCAATGGACATGTATTTAAAAGCATGTCTTTGTGCCAGGCTAGTGTTTCTCTGGGAATTGTAAGAATGCGAGAGGGACCCCACGTGGTCTTTGGAAGCTCATGATTTACAAGAAAGGCAAGGAAGAAGGGGACAAAGACTTCACCGGGGTCACAATTATCCGTTTACTTTTTTGTCTTTTGAGACAGGATCTTACTATGCTGTGCAGCTGCCTTGAAACTCCCGTCTTAGCCTCCCAAGGGGCTGGAGCTATAGGCATGAGCCACCAAACCTGGCTTTCATGCAGTTCAACAAATGTTTTCTTGAATTCTGACTGTGTGCCAGGAACTCCTGCTGAGACCGAAGGCTCCACAGGAATTCCGCCAGAGACTGGAAGGTCTTGGCTGTTAAGAGAAGACAGCTTCTGTTCAGGGTTCTCAAAGACTAGAAAAATGGCAGGACTTCAGGTAGATGGGAGAAGAGGAACTGACTAGATATTAGTCCTGCACCCAAGGTTCCGGAGGGAGAGGAAGCAGCCTTAGTCTTCATAGACTCGGTTCTTCCTGGTTGCCAGCCTGTGACCTTTCAGGAAGATTTTGAGACCCACGGAGACCTCAGCTTCAGCACCTTTTGTCTCTGAAGCCCTTTGAATTCTCCACAGCATTGTCAGGGTTAATTAGATCGGTGATACTAAGAGTCAGGGGTGTTACCTCTAAAAATGCTGCTTCATGGTGGCCAGCACTAGGGTGGCACGGTGACTTGGGAGAGTCAGGGTCCCTGAGCCTGCCTCAGGTAGATTCTGCCTCCTTACCCGGCCCAAAAGCCCTTAGAAGACAGGCACCTGAAAACCTTTACCCAAGCCACACTAGGTAAGCACAACTTGAAGGCCAAGCCCAGTGTCACATCCTGGAATTCAGAGTCACTTCACAGTTGGAACCCAGACTCTGGGGTTGGATTCAGGCTCACACTAACTCTGTTCCCGCCTTACCTCCCATCTTCCTGGCCCTAGAAATCGCTTCCGGGTCCTGAGTCTCAGTTTCCTCAGCAGTAGGGGAATAATAATGAGACGGAGGTCACAAGGTGGTGGGTGTTGTGGCATTTAAATGAACTGAGCTGTGTGAATCACGTGTTGATAGAGCCCCAGGTAGCACTTAATAACTACCTGGTGACAACTAATCTCCTCTGTGCCACACAACAGCTGCAGGAAGGTGATACCAACCCCTGCATTTTGTAGATATGCAACCTGAGGCACACAGTCCTTGCAGCGACAAGGCCTGGAACTTGAACTCAGGTCTGACTTTATTGTGTGGCTGAACTGTCAAAGAGACCTGGCTGTTGGGCATCTTACGCTTGACCCCCAGTTGATTCCAAAGGGGTGCCTTTCTTCCCATCACTTCAGTGTGTCGTGCAGAGTGTCTGTCGGCTCTCTACCATCATGTCCAGTGCGTGGCATAAGAGTGCATCCTAAACCAGGCAGGTGGTGCATGCCTGTGATCCCAGCACTAGGGAAGCAGAAGCAGGCAAATCCCAGCACTAATGAGTTCGAGTTCCAGAATAGGCTCCAAAGCTACAGAGAAACACTGTCTGGGAAAACCAAAACCAAACCAAAATAAAGCAAAAAGAGAGTTCATCCTGAAACCCTTTGGTGTATGAATGAGTGGAAGAATGAAGGAGTTGGCTGCAGTCCCCTCTGGGTTTGCAGGGAGCCCCAGGGTGAGGTTCCTAAGAGAAAAGCTAAAAACTACCTCTAAGTGGCTTCCTAGGAAAGGGTTGGAAAAGAAGCTGTGTCCCTGCTCCATGAGAAAGCTGAACTGATTGTCTGGCCCAACAAAAATATGTCTCTTGATGCTCAGCCTTGTGCAGCAAAAGCTCTCCAGACGTCAGAGAAGCAGTTAGGGATATGTTAAGCTCCATCCCTGAGAAGACCTCCCATTTGTGGCTAGTAAACCCCGAGGCCTGAAACAGAGGGCCCCTCATCATCCCATTAATCCTTCCCCACAGGGCAGCAGAGACCAAGCGAGCTTGACTTCGGAATTCCCATTTTGTAGATGAAGAAAATGAGACTCCACAGTTAAAGGTGATTCCCTACACTCCAGTTCTGAGCTATTGTGTTTGAACTGGGATTTGCCTCACTAGACAAGTTGTTTCCCCTGTCTCCCCAGCTGGTACACTCTGGGGTCTCAAGCAAGTCCCCTGAGGGAGTGTTACCCAGGCCTGACTGTTTCAAGGGAGGTTGTCTAGACACGATGAGCAGGTTGAGATTAGGCATGGGGAGGTGCTTTGTGGAGGGGATAGTAACCATTTGCTGAGCAGACACTACAACCCAGGCAGACACTGCTGTCCTGGCATGGCTGCCAGGGATCAATTCATTTTGTTTACTTGCAGTCTTGCAGGGAGCATGCTGCTAAAGTGGGTACCTCTAACTATAAGCTGAGTAACTTCTCTATTAGCCACAGGCGGAAAGAGGTAGAGCCAGAATTTGAAGCCAGGCAACCTTACTCCAAAGTTCTTATTTCTAGTCACTACCTGTGCTGTGTTTGCTGTGTGCCCACCCGTGCCAGGCATGCATATGTACTTTACAGGAATTAACTGATCTGATCCTCAGGACAACTCTGTAGGACACACACACACCTCACTGCCATTCCCAGTTCACCATCAAGGAAACTGAGGCAGAAACACGCCCAGGACCACACAGCTAAGATCCGTTGTCCCCAGCCCTTAAGTTCTACATCACAATATGCCTGGTGAGTCTAAGGGTGAATATGGGAAACGAGGGTATCTATTACTCTTGGTGGTGTTCTGGGGTGGGGAGGCAGTGACCAGAAAAACAGCTGCGCACGCCAGAGGTACCTGCACAGGTGGAGAATCCCCAGCGAGCTCCTCCACGGGGTTCCGTTCCGCAAAAGCAGCCACGGACAGCCGGACCAGGCTCCTCAGAATCTGGTGAGGACCAGGCTGTCCTTCAGGAGACACTTTGCCGTTGAGATTCCGCTGCCGTCTCAGGGTTGCAGAGGAGGCTGGCGGGCTCTGTGGAGCCTCCTTACTGCCCTGGTCTCCAGCCAGCCTTGCTATGGGGCTGCCAGGCAGCTGCAAAGGCCTGGAGTGTGGCTGGCCCAGGGCAGGTGGGGACTCAGGAAGGCATAGGTTCTCTCGGGAAGCGTTCCTCTGCCTGGGATGGTTGAAAAGAAAGTTGTAGGTGTCCTGCAGTACCTCCTGGCTCTCTGCCAGTGCTCCCTGGTTGCCTTGGTTACGCAGGGTCCTGTATAAGGTTGGTGTGAGGTGGAAGGGGGTGGAGTCCCAGCCTGCCTCCATCAATGCCTCCTTACTGGTATCTTTATGGGATGATTTAACGTCATCAGCCTCATCCTCCTGGGCCCTGAGCATGGGCACCAGGTGAATATCTGCCTTCTGAATGTGTTTCTGGGGCCTCTTGGGCTGGTGGCGGTAAGTGGACTCAGCTTCGCGACAGTTGTAGGCCCTATTATCCTTTTTCTCCGTCCGGCAGATGGACACGGACAGAGCCAAGATCAGCCCAAAGATGGCCAGCAGCACAGCCAGGCAGATCATTGCCAGCACTGGTGTGCTTAGGACCCCAGGCTCATGAGCAGAGTCCCTTAGGTGGTCCACGCTGGTGACAAACACAACCCTCAACAGAGCTTGAGTCTGCAAGGAGGGGCTGCCCTGGTCCTCTACTACTATCCCCAGGTCCCACTGACTCCCAATGAGGCTGCTGGCATTGGTGACATTAATCAATAGCTGCCCCAAGGTGGGGCTGAGGACAAAAAGATGAGCATCATTCCCACTTTGAATGCTGTAGAGGAGCTCCCCATTGGCCCCCGAGTCTGCATCTCTTGCCACAATCGTGGCCAAAAGATAAGACCAGGGGCTGTGGGTAGCCATTGGTGTACCAGTAACTGCTGGCTCCAAGCCATTGGGATTCTCGATGGGCAACAGAAGGTGCCCCGTGGAGGCATTTACGAGCACTGAAAGGGTGGCTTTGCCTTCACTGAGCACAGGATGGATCACTTCTGGGGCGTTATCATTGGCATCCAAGAGGCTAACCCACACAGCGATGCTGGATGCAAGCTGGGGATGCCCTCTGTCCTCTGCTATCACCTGGAACTCAAAGCCCGCCATCTGCTCATAGTCCAGTGACTTCTGAGCAGTGACTTCTCCTGTCTCAGAGTCAATAGCTACTAGGTGAGAAACGGGGGAGTCCTTGATACGGTACGACACTTTTCCATTAATGCCCAAGTCGGCATCGTGAGCTTTGACAGTGATGAGATGAAGAAAAGGTGGGTTGTTTTCCCAAGTGGAGACCTCATAGCGGCTCTTCTCGAACACGGGGGCATTGTCATTGACATCACCGACCTGAATTCGCAGCTCCATCTCAGCTGATAAGGGCCGGGGTCCTTGGTCTTGGGCGAACACGGTGAGAGTGTATGTGGACCACAGCTCTCTGTCCAGTGTGGTGTTGGTGAGCAACATGTATGTGTTGCCGTTAGTTCTTTTCAGCCTGAAATGGCCCAGCTCTTGATTCAGCCAACAGTGGACCAGACCATTGTTCCCTGAGTCCAAGTCTTTTGCACTGACAAGAGCAATGAAACTGTCCCTGGGAAGATCTTCTGACACCAGTGACGTCTGGGAGGCCCACGTGATGTGGATGCTCGGAGCGTTGTCGTTGACGTCCAAAACTTTGATGAGAACTTTGCAATGGCCTGGGATGGAATTGGGACCCAGGTCCCTTGCCTGGACATCCACCTCGTAGGCAGGATTCCTCTCATAGTCTAGGCTTTGGCGCAGAATAATCTGGCCTGTCTTGGAATCTACACCAAAGGTATTCATCACCTCTGGGGACACATGCTTGCCAAAGAAGAATTCTACCTCCCCGTTGGGTCCTTGGTCTGGGTCTGTAGCAGTCAGGTTTATGAGAAGAGTGCCAGGGGCAGTGTCTTCTGGGATTTCTAGGGCCAGTGAACTCTCAGCAAACACCGGACTATTGTCATTGGAATCCAGGACATTGACCTTGACCATGCTGGTGCCTGTCTGAGGGGGATTCCCATTGTCATAGGCAGTCAGCACCAGATCAAAAAACGAGTGGACTTCCCTGTCCAACTCCTTCACCACCACAAGTTCTGCATGTTTGGTCTCATCGGGCCCCACGATAACGTCCAGGGCAAAGTGTTCACTGGGAGACAGGGAGTAGAAATACAAACTGTTAGGACCAGTGTCTTGGTCAAGAGCTCTGTCCAAGGGGATTCGTGTGTACAGAGAGGCACTCTCGGAGATTTCCAGCTCCTGTTCACCCTTGGGAAACTCTGGCTGGTGGTCATTGATGTCCAGGACCTGAATCTCCACATGAATCAGAGCCGAAGCTCCCATGGCCAGCACATCAAAGGACACTAGGCAGGGATCTTGCTGCTGGCATAGCTGCTCCCGATCCAGCCTCCTTGACGTGCTGAGCAGGCCGTTCTCAGAGTTCATCTGAATCGGCAGTGCCTGAGGCAGCTGCAGGATCTGGAAAGCATCTCCTGCCTTCCCACGCCTCTCCTCCACTCCCAGTTCTTGGGACAGTTTCCCTATCACTGTGCCAGACGGCACTTCCTCTGTCACTTGGAATTTCACCATGAGAGTGGCCACCTCCTGACAACCCCCTGAAAGGAATAAGAAGCTGCCTGGCCCCAGGAGCCCTAGCAGGAATGGCAGAAGCAGCATCATGCTCACCGCAGGGAGAGCTGGACTCGACCGGCTGGAGGTCTTCAGAGGCAGGACACGTTCCTGGTTGGCTCGATCAGCCTGGATCTCCTGCCTCAGATCTGCTGGTACAACTTTGTCCCATAATTAGAAGATGCTGGAAGAAGCAGGATTCCCAAGCAAGGCCATCTCTGTGAAAAGTGATCCGAGCGGTCCCCAGACGGATGAATGGCTAGAGGAGATCCCTGCTCCCCAGCAGCGCCCGCTGGTTCAATCAGCAGTGATGGGCAGGAACCGGTCTGAGAGTTGACCTAGGAAAGCGGGATGTAGGGATCTAACTTCCAAACAGTCACTAGGCTGGGGAAGCAGAGAAGCAGCTTTTTCCTATGGAAACCCCACCTACAGGAAAAGGGAGGGCTGTGACTTTCAATGGCAATTAGCGAAGGAGCATTTCCTGTGGGGCTGAGAGGCCTGTCGCTGAAGAGGATGAGGCCAGGGCTCCTGGGACTGGCTGGATGGGAAGGTGCTGTCCACCAGCAAGGCAGCCAATGAGGGACAGGGAGCCACTGTGTAGCCGAGCGAGCAAAGAACTCGACCTATGCTGATGTCCCTCTAGGGCACTTCAGGCTCCCATCTCTCTTCCTCATCTCCCTTTTCAACCCCTGTGCCTTCTTCCCCCATTCTACCTTCTGCCGCTCCTTGGACTCTCCGCCTCAACTTTGCCCTCAGGCTTGTCTCTCTGAGAAGCAGCTATTATTAGTAGAAAAGTCACAGGAGCTAAAAAGTGGCATGGGTTCAAATGCTGACTTTGCTGCTTCTCAGCTGGGTCTTCTAACTTAACCTCCCTGAGCCCCTGTTCCTTCATCTTCACGGTGGGGTGTGGAGGAAAATAATTGTCCTCCCTGCAGGAACCTGTGAGGCTTGAATGAGATGATATGCAAAATCCCTTGGCCTGGTCCTGGCCTCAAATCACAAACAGCCATGTTGTTTGGGTAAGGGTATTGTAGCAGATACAGCTCATTCCACCTGCGGCAGCTGCTCTCACGTTGGCCATGGCTCACACTGACCCCTGAAGGTGCCGGTGGCTCTACCAGAGCTGTAATGCTGTCTGATCTGACCGCAAGGCTCCCCTCCCCCGTCCCCTTCCTGAGATCCTTGGGATCCATTGTTCTCTACATCTGGTCCAACTTGAGTCCCTGTCTGGGGAACCCCCAGCCTCCCTTCCTCTGTCTCGAACTTTTCACGCTTCCTTCTCCCACACCTTCCTCTCCCTTTCATCCGTCTTTCCCTCCCTTCCTCCCATTCTTCTCAGCACACTTTTGTTTATGAGAGTCCTGTGAACAGCCGCCCTGCCTCCACTCCCGGCCCGGTTTGAAGGTGAGCTCTCGCTCCCACCCATCCTCTCACTTAGGCGAGGTGCAGGCAGGCAGAGGAGTGGGCAGGCTGCCTGTGTGGCCTTGTGGCTTCTGTTCCCCCTTCTGTTGCCTCCAATATTCTTTCAGCCTTATGCCTCAGCCTTATGTAGGTTTATTCTGGAGGTCTGTAAAGCATTTGAAATGGTGGAAATTAAGGTCAGCTTCCCAGAGATGGGTGTCTACTGCTGAGTCCTTGGGGCCAGAGATGCTCCATTTGGACACAGTGATACCACTCAGGCTTGTTGGCATGGAAAATCCATGGCAGTCAGGCTTGGGGTGGCTGAGGGTTAGCCACGTGCATTTCCTCCCCTTCCCTCTGCCCTTTCTCTCCTTCCATCCTGCATTCACTTCTGGAGGTTGCTCAACCATCTCACTGAGCCCACTAAGTCTTGGTGGGGGTCCTAAGTCTATAGGGCCATTTCCTAGGGCACAACTTTGGGGACGGCCAGACCCTCGCAGACTTGGAGCACAAATGATTAAGTCTCTGAGCCTTAGCTTCCTTCTCTGAGAGTGTGACTGCCATCTTTCTTATAAGTTTATAGTAAGGATGGAAAAGCGACACCCATGGAGGCGTGAGTGTGGGGCCTGGCAGGAAGCATTCAGCAGGTAGGGATGGCCATTTTCTCTTTCTCATCTTGCAGATTTAATGGTTCAAATGCAAATGAGGAGTCAGTCATGCATTTACCTTTCTGCTTGTGTTCATTTGTTCATTTTTTCTTCCTCTGTCTGGTCTCTCTTAGCTCTGGGTAGGCAAGGCGCAGCCTATATATACTAAAAGTGGAGCCATGTGGTTCCCCTCAGAGCACGGAAACACAGTGGATGCTCATTGTCCTCTGGTGACAGCCTACATGATGACCTCACTGTCTGACCCTTATTCGTCCTACTGTTGCACCAGGCAGCAGAGAGACTGTGACCCCAAGGGGCTAATGGTCAATGCGAAAGTAGGGGAAAAGTAAAAGTGAGCCCAGCGCAGTCACTGTGGACTGTGGCCTGAGAGTCAGTGGCAGTGCCTCGGGACAAGTGCTCGGTCATCCCTGATAGACAGGAATAGTTCACTAGGGCAACGGGAAGAGCAGAGAAAGGCAAAGCAGGCCACTGACAGAGACTGGGCAGAGATGGCTCCTCGTGCTGCATCTGGAGGGTCTATGTGGTACAGAAGAAGGAAGATGGGACCAGGGTCACTGGATGATAAAAGGCCTGGGTCCTCACAGGAAGGACCTAAAACTTGTTCTGGAGGCCAGAGGAGCTTTGGGAAGGCTCAGGCAGGCCCATGAGATCAGCAATGACTTGCCAGCCTGTCACCCCCTGCATGGCCAAGTTATCAGGCTGAAGAAGCTGAACACAGGAAAGTTGTCCAAGATCCTACAGATTTACCTTCCAGAAAGTCTCTAAAGCTGCTCCCAGAAAGGTAGCGGAGAGGGGAGGCCAGTTGAGAGCCTGCAGGAGAGCTGAATGCAGAAAATGTTTGCAGAATGGGAATGTTTCCAGAATGCCATCTGGTGGCCAAAGGCAGAGAACAAAGCACAGAGGCACAGAGGGCACAGCCACCAAGGTGGGAGGGTTCGTAGAGCTGCTCTGCACAGATGTACATAACCAGAAAGATGCCACAAATCATAACGCATCTTAGTACAGTAGTTCTCAACCTTCCTAATGCTGTTAACCCCTTTAGTGTAGTTCCTCGTGGTGTGATGGCCTCCCAGCCATAAAATTATTTCATTGCTACTTCATAAGTGTAATTTTGCTACTGTTATGAATCATAATATAAATATCTGATATGTGGTCCCCAGAGGGGTCTGTATCCACAGGTGGAGAACCATTGTCTTAATAGATGACCAAACTTGGGTGTGGTGGCACATGCATATAAACCCAGTGCTAATCATGAGTTCAAGGTTATTCTTGGCTATATAGCAAGTTGGAGACCAGCCTGGGCCACACGTGATCCTGTCTCAAAATAGCAACAACATCAAAAGATAGATAGCCAGGGCTCAGAAACAATGGAGTTCATGATTTTACATGTGATATTTCTATTCTTGAAAAGAAATTGCTATGCATATTGAGCAATACTATATACAATTACAATTACATATAATAAAACAATTTATGTGCTTATGCATGCATGTGTGTATTATGACCTTGAATCAAAAAAAAATGAGCTCACATCACAAGACTTTGAATTTGTATTTTACTTGTGTTTTGTTGTTATTGCTTGTTTTGGTTTTGGGTTTTAAGTTCAAGCAACTGGGGTTGACCTTGAACTCCCCACAAAGCAAAGGATGACCTTGAATTCCCGATCCTCCTGCTTCTGCCTCCTGAATGAATATTGAGATTACGGGTCTATCACAGCCTGCTAGGTGTGATTTTTTTTTTCTTTTATTGTTGCCATTTGCGTGTTTTATTGGAACTGGTGACATAAAGTTGAGCTACCCACCCCTTCGAAGTCCCAAAGGTTTATGAAACAAGACATCAGATTGCTTACAGGTGGTTTGTCTCTGGGAAGGAGGCCTCCATGTTGTCCTTCGCTCTTCTTCCTTCTTCTGAGGGAAGCTGACCTTTAACAGCAGTCTGTCAAGGGGTGACTGAAGCTGTCACTGGAGTTTGTTTAGAAAGATTTCGTTTCCTTGAATTTTGAAAGAAGTTTGGAAGAAGTAGAGGAAGTATTTGAACTGGGTTTGAAATGCTGAACATGGCCTCCCTCGGGTGCTAGAGATTTGAAGACAGCGGTAGGTTGGGGCTGCTGCTTGACATCTTTGCTCACCCTGAGCCTTGAGGTGACTTCTTGAGCATGGCAAGGCACTGAGGGGTAAAATGAGAAGGGTGAGAACCGGCAAATCTTTTCCAAACACTTGGAATCTCCAGGGCTCACACCGGTAAGATGTATTAAGGTCTCTTGGGGCATTGGCAGGACAGCTAGATAAAGACTAAGCCCACTCTCTCAGTATAGCTGTCCTGATTTGGCCTTTTGGATTGGCTCTCCCAAGACAGTTTCGAGGAGACTTGGAAGCCTTGGCCTGAGGATTATTCCACTCGTGAAGGTGGCTGGACCATCCAAGGTCACCCTCCTTTTAGAGCCAGACCTTGCTGAAGTGAGAGCCAGGAGTCTTGACTAGGGGACCCAACTAGTTATTTTGGGTCACTGCTCTTGGCATGGCCCTTTAGGGCTTTACTAAGGCAGGTGACAAATGTCAAATCTCACACCATGGCATCTCTTTCTAGACAAGTACAGAAAGAAAAATGGACTTTGCAAGGAGAAACTTGCCAAGATATAGGACTTTCCAAGAAATGAAAAGGTGTTCTGTCTTAGAAAAGAGTAGTAGTCCCCAAAGGGGTCACACATGGGAATGACTTGGAAAGCCTGCGAAATGCCAGAGACAGGGTAAGAAAATTCATATTTCTCCTTTCCCGGTCTGCCAAGGATGATTCTTCAATTTTTAGCTCAATTATCACTCCTTCTAGCGGACCTCTACTTTCAGATTGGTCGGAACCCTTTTCTGGAGAGATGACATTGATCTACACAATAAGATGAAAAAGAATAGCAATGAAACTTGATCGCTGGAGAAAGCAGCTGGAAAGGGAATGGACGCGAGCAGGACATTTGAAATCATGGCAAACTGTGTACCTCCTTCACGATTTTCAGGAAAAATGCAAAATTAGATTGATGGTATTTTCAATCTTTCGCTCATGCCAAACTTCAGAGGGGAAGGGCACTCATTTTCTTGTTCCTTTTCTTTTTCCTTTTTGGATTTTCGAGACAGGATCTCTCTATGTACCCCTGGCTGTCCTGGAACTCACTCTGTAGACCAGGCTGGCCCTGAATTCAGAGATTCGCCTACTTTTCTGCCTCCTGAGTGCTGGGATTAAAGGTCTGGGTCACCACCAAATGGCTTAATTTACTTGTTTTAATTCTGTCTATTGTTCGTTTGTGGTGGTGGTGTTATTATTGTTTGATTCAGGAGCTCAGGAGCTCAGGCTGGCCTTGAACTCCCGGTCTTCCTGCCTCATCTGTCAAGTCTTGGGGTTACAGGTGTGTGTCTCTGATCCCGGCTTATAGACTTCAATTCTAAGACTCTTTAGGTGATTCTGACATACACTGATCTCTACCCCCACCCTACTGGGGACTCTGAGTAGAGTTTCTCAGAAGCTGCAGCCTTATCAAGTCAAGTCCTACCACCAGCTCTATAGCTTCACCAGAAAGTGAGGACGCTTCCCGCCAGCATCCCCTAGGTCACCTTCTCTCCCAATACCTGTGTCTCTCTGTAGCCACCTGGTACGGTGTCCACATTCTGCACAGTTCCCTCTTTCTTAGACCCCACCTTTGGCTTTCCTTCCTTATGGCTCCCAGGTGTAGCATGTCCCAAGCTACTGTCCTCAACCCTCTCCTGAGCATGACTGACTCCGATACAGATCGCCAGACTTGACATATAATATACAGAATGCACCGTTAGAGCTGAATTCCAGATAAACAGAGAATACATTCTTGCTCTAAGTATTTTTACCCGACAGTCCTGCTCAGATAGAATATTCACTTCAGTACAAGTTTCTTCCCGTCCCCCGACACCCCACAATTTTGCTCTCCGCAGTGAATTTGAAAATGTACCAGTAAACACAAAAGCCAAACACATTGACTGCGAGCGCCATCTGCACAATGGATATTCAGAAGCTGACTCTGTTGATTGGCCTCGTTGTGTGCTCAGCATTTCTGGGTCAGTCTGGGATCGAACTGTTCTCACACTGAAAGAACCAGCCCAGAGGAAGCCTGGATCGCACTCAGTCATTAAATCATTCAGTCACCCAATCATTCATTTATTTGGTGGAATTGAGCATGTTCTTCTCTGTTTACAAGGTCACTTTTTAGTGGGCAAGGGAAATAGCTCAAGTTGACCCACATTCTCCCTCCCTCTGAACCTTGGGGTTGGATTTTTTTTTCCTTCCTATAGAATCTAATCAGCCTAATCCTCTCCTTGCTCCAGAAAGGCTCTTGCAGGAAGGAAAATGAGCCTTCCCATCGTTACATAAATTCTCATGGGGCTTCCCTTTACAAGCTTCTGACAGCCAGGAGTTGAGCCCGGAGCTCCGAGAAAAACTGTCGCCCTCTGATTTATGATGGCAGCTGCTGCTAAACTTCACCCTCTTCCCTCCTCACAGAACCATGTTACCTTGGGGTGACAAAACTCTTTCCACTCTCATTCAGGGGGATAATAATAAAATGCCAGGTTGCAAGTATAAACACAATCATTCCGTGCCTATTACTATAACCAGAAGCAGAGGAAATACTCCACGCTATCAGACACCCGAAGCCTCTGCAGGGATCTGTCTTTACATCATCCTCCGATGACCAGGAAACTGGTCACACCAGCAATCTGATTAGTTTTTCTGATCGACACGATTGACCGCTTTATTTGCTAATAGTGTCGAGATGCTTTAAGTATGGCATAGGGGAAAATGATGCGGGCTCAGGGCTCCCACTGTCCAGGTCAGAAACAAGGACAAACCAAAGACCTTCTCCATGATCAATTCCTCAGCTTTAAAACAGGGGTGGAGGCACTAGAATGGTGTCTCCATGGTTAGGAGCATGTGCTGCTCTTGTAGAGTAACTACAGTTTCTAGGGGGATCTGATGCCTCTGGCCTTAGTGAATACCTGTACTTATGGGCACATACGTATACACAAGCATACGTAATTAAAATTAAAAAGTAGGGATGGTGACAACTATGATGATGATCATGACAATGACTGTATGTTGGGTTGCTGTATGCTGAGCTCAGTCAGTACACAGCACTTCCTGCAGAGCCCAGTGCGTGGTTAGGATTCTGTTAATTATTCATAACAGAGTTATCTGCGTACTTCTGCTTATCATTTGCTTGTTTTATTTTGTTTTTTAGGAGGAAACCTACATTCAAAAAATAGCAATTGAGTTTTCAGACTCCCTTAAGATCTACATAGTAAACAAATACACAGTACTGACCAAGGGTCAGTGATAATGGCCACTGGATGTTTAGTTTACTTCCTATTGCTGTGGGAAAACACAAGCCCTTCTCTCTCTCATTCTTTGTGCCTCTAAAGCCAGTATCACGTAGATGACACTGCCAAGGCCAGCTGCCAGACTGGATGGACCTCACTCCTTGAATCCCATGGGCAGAGCTTTTATTCAGCTGTGCTTTAGGAGCAGAAACCAGCTTAGGTTCTTTGGCAAGTTGGAAGCTTGGCTGTGTGTGGTCTTATCCCGAGGCACCCATCCCTTTATTCCAGTGCAGACCCGTGTCCTCTCCTGACCCCGTTACCTTTCAGCAGAAGCCTTGGCTGTACCATTAAGTCTCCTGGTGTTCTCTTTCTCTTCACACTGTGTGTTTTGTATTTCTCTCTGCCTCACTGCCTCTTTTTTGATTGTAGACCGGCAGAGCAGTTATCAATAGTATCCATACCACAGATTCAATAGTATACTGTCTTGAACTTGCCTCTACTAAAGAAATTAGTCCCTTGCCATTTAGCTTAGCCTCAGGCAAGTTCTTAGGACAAGTGCAGAAGGCAGGCACATTTTTTGTTAAAATGTCACAGGAATGGCCTCTCACCTAGCTCTGAAATGGCTTGAGCTGAGCCTCTACAGTCCTCCTTGCTCCCAGAACTCTCTTTTTTTTAAATATTTATTTATTTATTATGCATACAATATTCTGTCTGTGTATATGTCTGCAGGCCAGAAGAGGGCACCAGACCTCATTACAGATGGTTGTGAGCCACCATGTGGGTGCCGGGAATTGAACTCAGGACCTCTGGAAGAGCAGACAATGCTCTTAACCACTGAGCCATCTCTCCAGCCCCAGAACTCTCTTCTGAGATCCCAGAACAGCCCATTCCACTTTGCTTATAGCATTAAACCACTTTTCTAGTCTTCCACAGTCCTCCACCCCCCCCACCCCCCACAAAAAATCCAAACAAAAAGAAAGAAAACAACCACGGTCAGGTCCCTCACCGCAACAGCCCACTGTCTGGTACTGACACCTTTCTTTAGTTACTTTCTATTGCTGTGATGAATCTCCATGACCAAAGCAACGCACAGAAGAAAGTTTGTTTGGGCTCACGAGTTCAGAGGAATCAGAGTCCATCGTGTCTGAGAGTCTGGCAGCAAGTGGCAGGTGAGTGGCAGGAGCAGGAAACTGGGAGCTTACACCTTGTGCTGCCTATATGAATCGAGACAACGGATTGAAAACAGGCAAGGCTCCTTCATCTTAAAGCCCACCCCCAGTGACAGGCTTCCTGCAGCCACGCCATACCTCCCAACAGTGCCACCAACTGGTGACAAGTGTACAAATGCCTGAAACCATGGGAGATATTTCTATTTAAAAAAAAAAAAAACACAGTAGGATACCACAGTGATAGAATGCTGGCCTGATATATGGAAGTCCCTGGGTTCAATGCTCAGAACTGGAAAAATTCAAAATTCAGAAGTCAATGCAGGGCAGGTCTCACCAACGTCTAGTCTTCTCTGGGACTGGGCAGAAGTTTTATTTCTGAACTGTTGTTGTCTAAGTGTGAAGGGTCTGGTTCAGAGATGATTGTGATGGTGGCCCCTGAAAGGAGGCTGTGTGTGGAGGTGAGTTTTTGAATGCCTACTGGAAGGCAGTAAGTGTAGGACCTGGTGGAAGGCCTGTGACCTGTGTAGTGACCATTGCACTGTGTGACTCATGTCCTCTCCTCATCTGCTGTAGCTCATACAGCCCATTCTCTGACAGCCAGGGGCCCTCATCTACAACCAGAGGATGGAGTTTATCTCTTCCATTCCCGAAATTCTTATTCTTCTCTATCATTATGCCGTCAATCTTTATACATATACACAATATGTATACATATATACACATATATATTTGTATATTTATACACACATAAACGCATATATTTTTGAGATAGGGTCTTATTCTGTAGCCTAGACAAACTGGGATTCACTTCACTGTGTAGCCCAGGCTAGCCTCAAACAAATAGCAAGCCTCTGCCTGAGCCTCTTAAATGCTGAGACTGTTAGGCACGCCTGGTTTCATTGTCTCACCAAGTTTGAAACTAACTTCTATAAGACTTTCTATTTTACAACTTTGGACCAGAACTATTTCTTCCTCTGCATTATTTATTGCAGCAAATTCTAATTCTCTCACAGACTACTGGAGTCAGACCACGAGGAACTTGTCCTCATACCGGCTGCATCATATAACAGTACTGGAAAGATCACTTCCTCCTGCTAACACGATTTCTTCCTTTACAAACAGGGAGAGAGAATTACCTAAGTCATGGGGTCCTGAGTTTTTAAATGAGGTAATGCATATAAAATGCTTAATAAAGTGGAGAGTTGGACACAAGGGAAAAGTTCAATCTGAAAAACCAACCAGGCAGTCGAAACCAAAGAGAAAAAAGCCTGCTATTTTCATGGGGTCTAATGACAAAATTTATTAAAGAAAACTTTAGCCAATCTTTTCCTCAAAACTATATCCTAAATCTTTAATTTGCTTTTAACTTCCACCGAATTATTGAGTCTGTTTTGAAACAAGCACTCTCTTCCTTGCTCACAGTGCTGTGACCTTTGGGGTGAGGTCACGGCTTGATGTCACAATCCACTTTCTGCTCCAACTTTGAGACTCTCTTGAGCTGATTCTTGAACTACTTTGCTCTTTACATCTGAGAGATCCTGAGGTATTTGGTCTCATTTGAGGTTCTTCCTTCACCCCTTTGCATCTCTAAAGGGGTGTGTGTCTCCCTTGCTATCTATTCCAGGGAGTTTCACTTGAATAAGACCTTCAGAATCCTGTATGCTTGGGCTAGGGTCCCACATCTGCAGTCTACTCTTTTGGTGGTTTTGGGGTGGGGGACACAGAAGGAGAACATAAATCATTACTATGATCTATATTACTAGATCATTAGTAGCACATTAGCTTGATGGTTCCCAGGGGAAGAACAACGTTTCTGTGTTCTGTTTAAATGTCAGGAACAACGCTATGTAAGGCTCCCCTTGCTTAATTGAGATATGATTCACCTTCACTAAAAAGTAACCCTCTAAAAATATACAATTGGTGGTATCTAATACATCCACCAAGTTGTGCAATGGTCACTGCTAATTCTACATTGCTAATTCTACCCCTTAGCAGCTACCTATCAGACCCTCGGGCTAACACTGACCTACTGACTACCACTTTGCTTTCTATGGACTTTTCATATAAGTGGGAAAATATAGAATGTGGCCTTTTATATCTGACTTCCTTCACTTGGTTTAATGTTTTCCAGGTTCATCCATATTAGAGCATGTGTCAACATATTTTTAATTGCTGAGTAATATTCCACTGTTGGGATATACCATATTCTGTTTATTCATTGATGGAGTTTTGATTTTCACTTTTTGGTTCTTATATATGTTGCTGCTATGAACATTTGTGATCAAGTGTTTAAGCAAACATTTTTTTTAGTTCCCTTACATAGTATACCTAGGAGTAGAATTGCCGAGTGTTATTATAATCCTGTATTTAACTTTCCTGAGGACCAGCCAAACTTTCCCAAAGTGGCTGTATTATCTTTCATTCCAATCATCAGTGTGTGAAAGTTCCTGTTGTTTATCTATAACCCCATCAATTCTTTTTATTTCTTTGGTCTCACTATGTTTGACAGTGTTTCCTCATGTAGCCAAACTGGCCTAGAACACTCAGTCCCCTTTGTTAGCCCAGTACTGGGATTAGAGATGGATACTGCCACACTCAGGCTCACAGGAGTTATAGATATTTTAGGTGATACATCTTTATTAGGTGTATAATTTGAAAATATCTTTTCACTTCCTCACTAGCGTTCATTAAAGCACAAATGTTTATAATTTTCATAATTTATTTGTTTATTTGTTTCTCTCTATATATAAACTATTGTGTTCTTTGAGTTCTGGAGGGTTTCCTCCCCGCTATATTTTCTTTGTAGAGTTTTATAGCTTTGCCTCTCACATTTAAATCTTCGGTTTATTTTAGTTAATGTTTGCATTATGCTGTGTGAGGTAGGAGGCATGTAATTTTAAATCTCAATAATCATGTGGCTTTTAGTAACTTATCGAACCTTAGTCTCAATTTCCTTTGCGAAATGAGACAAACAGAACCCAAACCATAAGGTTTAGTTAAGAGAGAAAAAATGTACATATAATTTGAAGCCTGTAACTGCTCAACAGACGAATATCATATGCACAGTGAGTTAATGCATTCTTAGATAGGAAGAAGGTTGCAGCCATTCACCTAAAGAAGCAGGTCTGGGATTGATTGTTAAGGGACCTCTGTCCCTAGGTAGACCGTTCCTTCTGGCTCACGTCTAGGGATCGGTTAAAAAACAAAACAAAACAAAAAAACTCGAATTCGCGGGTCAGAACCTGGATTTGTCCCAAATTCGGAATATTTGAAGCTTGCGGGTACGGTCGGTGGTGGCGCCTGCAGCGCTGTCCATGGCCTGTGGAGGGCGCCCAGGAGCCAGCGGCGCTCACGGCGGCTGCGCAGAGCCGTCCCCACGCCGGCATCCGCCCCTCTCAGCTGACAGCTCTGGAGACGGAAGAGGCGGTGCTCAGGTGGAGCCGGGTGTCTGCAGGCCTGGCTGCGAGCGTGTCTCCGGGCCCTGGGCGAGGGCGTAGCGCGGAACTTTCGGGCCGGGCTCGGTGGGGCGGCCGGAAGGTACGGCTGGGACGCGCTGTGAGTGCGCGAGGCAGAGCCAGGTGGCCGAGCCGGGCCTGCTCTGTGGATACCGGGCTCCCCTGCCCGGGACCGGGCGGCCGGCTCCGTGGGCGCCAAGGGGACAGGGCGGGGCGGACGGGCCCGGCACGCCCCAGGGCCGGCTCCTCTGCGGCGTTGCCAGCACTGGGCCTGTGGCCCTGCCTGATCCTGCCCCCGGGTTGTTGGGGGAGTCACACAGACACGTCTGCACGACGATTGGCAGGCGGCGGAGACAGAGCCGAGCTGATGCCAGGGCCGGAGCGTGCTGGGAGTGGCCGGGAAGATGAGTAGGATTTTCCCAAGCTAGGGAAACCTGGCAGAGGAGGGGCTCCACGCCTTGCTGGAGCGGCTTCCGGTTTGCAACAGTAGTGTTATTAAACTTTTATCTGTTTGGTGCTGCCAGGGTTTATTCCTGTTACCGGCTTACAGATGAAGATAGGCATCTTAATGCCCAGAGATGGTCCAGAAAAGAGTTCAAGCCGTCACCTGTCTAATTTTGATTAATGAAGAAAGTAATAGGACTTGCTTCACGTGATTGTGGAGCCTAGCGTCAGTTAGTGCATCGAAAGGGCTTAGCACAATGCCTGTTCTTAGCACTGGTAAGAACTCACTAATTGTTACTGTTCTTACCAGTGTTACTGTGACAACGGACCCAGCCTCCTGCTTCAAGCGGAATGTGACAAAGTGGTCACTGAATCCTATGCCCCTGGTCCTCCATTCCAAGACATAGCATTTTAACTCTAGGTCTTTTCTCAGTGCCCAGGGCACTGCTAGATGCTGAGAACAGTAGGGAGATGGAAATGACTTTGGCCTGCTCCTTGATGAGCTAATGCAGGCTAGTAAAAGAGGAAGTGCAAGGTCCGATTTTAAAGAAGACCGTGTCTGTTGGGAAACCGCTCTGTAGAGTTGGACTTGAGAGGTTGCCCTCAAAGGCTGAGTGGGTGGGATGAGCAGGAAGTGAAAGCAGACAACCCGAATTAAGGACCACCTGACTCTAGCCTTCTGGTTGAGCTGGGCTCAGGTGGGGTAGGTCGGAAAGGACTGTCAGAGGAGGTGTTTGGAGTAAAGATTATCAGTCCCGACTGCAGACTGGAATCATCTGTGCTTCCTGGAGAACTAGAAGTGTGTTCCCTTTGGCAGCACACCAGCCGCGATGGAAATGCTGCAGAGATTAGCATGGCCTCGGTGACAGAAGGACATGCAAATTCATGAAGGGTTCTGCTTGGTGCATGTGAGAGCGACTGTGGGATAGGCTGTGAAACTGGGAAGGAGACTGAGGGGAAACAGGGTTTCAGGCAGGGAGGGCAGATAACAGCACCTGACGTGGATGCTGAAAGGGGCAGGGTCTGCTAAAGGTGCATGGGCACCAAGGGGATGAGGAAGAGTGGGGAGGAATTTCAAAAGCACATTATGTCTGACAGTGTTGTAATGAGACCTCTTTGAAGTCTGATTTCTAAAACGTTGTGTATGGGGGGTGGGTGGGGGAGCTCACAACTGTAGAGTCCTGACTTAGTTGTTTCTGAATATGGTTTGGGTATTGGAATTTTAAGAGGCAGTTTCACCAGGAGATTCTGATGTGCAGACAAGATGAAGAATGCTAACCTAAAACGGTGAAGTCAGTAAATACATCTCTCACATCTGAAAACTCTTTGTTTACAAAGAAACAAAAGACTTAATCCCATCCTCACCGTGCGCTGCTTCCTGGTCAGATTGGTGGACTTGGTAAGGTGATGTGCTGGGACCTAGGATCGTACATAGCCGGTGCTCTGTAATCGTAAACACGATCCTAACTCATTCAGGAATCACTTCTGAGGATATGGTTTGAAAGTTAGTTTATGTAACATCTTTGCATACAATCTCAAGACGCTCCTTGTGCTCCAGAACCTATCTATGGCCTATCTATCTTCTCTAAAAAGGAACTCGAGTTTAGAGGTCATTCTCCCACTGAGCTATAGCCCCCGTCCTGGAAGTCTGGCTCTAAATACTTGGAGAAAAATCTCACAAGTCCATGTGCATATGCATGCCCTTATTTTGTTTTGAAATGCTATCCCACCCACAGAGTTAACTGTGTCACCTGCAAGGCTAATTTATGAGCAGGTGAGAGTGAAAGCCAGCGGGATAGGAAATGAAGGAACAGAAGAAGTAGAAGAGGAAAAGAGAAGGCAAGAAACAAATTTAAGATGACGTTTGTTGGGCGTGGTGTCCGTCATCTTATATAACCACCTCAGTTGCAAGGCTGGGCGCAGTTTGATAAGGGGTGTGTCATTGGGAAACACAGCTGCCCTTTGACCACATAACGCAGTCTGTCCTCAGAGAGTATGAACCCCTGTGGATCACGGTTGACGTGCTGGAGTGTTTGACTTAAGTGATGCTAGTGCAGATGGGGAATTTGAATCTGGATCGTGTCCTCACACTTCTTTCCTGGTTCTGTTTTGCAGATGGCAGAGTTTCCGTAGCCTGTCTTGAGTCCGTGCCTTACCCACCTTCAGTCTCAGCTCCACTGGCTAGAAAAGTAAATGGGATTTGCACAAATTCCAAGCCGAACTGAAATCCCGGCTGCAGTGTTAATATCCTTTTCTTCTGGTTGTTACTAACAGGTACTAAGTGACCTAAAATGGAACATGTCGCTCTTTCAGGCTTAGCTTAAGCAGAGCATGACAACTGCTGAGGAAAAGCAATAGTTTTTGAAAATGGAATTGTTCCAGATAGGGGACATTTAGAAAAAAAAAATGAAAAGAAAATGAAGCCTTTTAAATGGATGTTCAGGTTTTGTAGCATCATAGATTTTGTAGCATCGTCTTTTAGAATGTGCAAAACATGCTCTCCCTTTAGCTTTGAGACCAGCCCCCATTTCAGAAGGTGCAGCGTGAAAAGGCAGCTTGTTGCTTTCCTGGGTTAGTCCTTAGAAGCACCACAGCCACCTGAGTGAAGAAGACAGCGCAGAGTGCTAGGTGTCGGGCAGGAAAGAGAGGTGATCCTTTGCAGTTGTCTGGAGGAGCTTTTATATACCATGAAACAGTTATGTGCATTTCCAGCTGATTCGAGCGATTGTCTTCAATCCTCAGGAAATTCAATGTCGTCAGAAGACCTGGAAGCCCAGGAGGATGAACTACTGGCCCTGGCAAGTATCTATGATGCCGATGAGTTTAGAAAAGCAGAGTCCGTCCAAGGCGGCGAAACCAGGATCCATCTGGATCTGCCACAGAATTTCAAGATATTTGTGAGCGGTTAGTTAATATCTTACACAGATTTTTCTAAATAAAAATTATTCTTGATTTCTTACTGTATTTTAGTTGTCACTTGTGTATATAGCCGTAAGGGGTAATTGATAAGTATTAGTGGCACAGATATAATGCATGTTTGTTTTAAAAGAAGTGTGTGGGGGAATGTAAAACAGTTTTTGATTTGATCCTGCCTTTTTGACCACTGAATTGAGATACCCTGCATATCTCATGCAGCCTAGTATAATCAGTAGTTGGATCAGCACAGTCGTTGATAATTAGAGGTAATCAAAGAAAACAGATAATAGCGTGCAGCTGTGAAGATTCTTGGCACATCGTAGAGTGCCTGCCACATGGCTGATGCTGTGTGGCTTTTAGAATCAGTGCAACTGCCATGGACAGATATGGAGCACGCTGTTACTCTGCCACCTCTTGTTGGAGAAAAACAAAACTGTTTTTGATAATCTGCAGAGAACTTGATGCACATTTTCTCACAATGTTTCTCCTAGAACCTGTGATCTCTTAGATGACCCTGTGACTGTGGTGTGCTGTGTTATGCCCTCAGTCCTGAGACTATTTTGTTGGCACAAACTTCCCCAACCGAATCATGACTAGTGGCATATGCTGGTCTTAGTAAGTCATGGCTGTTTCATAGAAATAAATGTCTTTTTCTCTAGATTGTGTCTTTTAATTGTTTACTATAGACCAACAATAGAACAAAATATTGTGTGCTACATTGTCGTTAGTGTTAAGAATTGTACTAGGAAGTGTTTACAAGAATGAGTTGTGTGACTTCATACAGTACATGGCACCTAAGTAGATTTTTCAAGGGCTTGTAAGGTGTCGTATTGTTTGGTTTTTGAAGGCAGGACTAGGAAATTAACATTAAGGCATAGACGGTGCTCTGGGGGAGGGTTTTTATCCCCTCTGCTAAAGCATTAGGGCTGAGCACTGCTCAGTGGTTTCGGACACTCCAGTGTTGATCTTTTCTGATTTTTGTTTTTGGTTCAGGCAATTCAAATGAGTGTCTCCAGAATAGTGGCTTTGAATACACCATTTGCTTTCTGCCACCACTTGTGCTGAACTTTGAACTGCCACCAGATTATCCATCCTCCTCCCCACCTTCATTCACACTTAGTGGCAAATGGCTGTCACCAACTCAGGTAGACCCAAAACTTAATTTCTCCTATCCATTTTTAGAAACTTTCAAAATCATCTTTAATTGAAAACTAAAAATTGGTGATCTTTGATTCAGTGCATAAAGAACAAACAAATGGCTTTGGTTTTGTAAATATTCCCCCTAGTGTTCTCGAATTCTAATGCTAATGAACTGAAAATGCTTGATGTTTTTAGAAAGAATGGCAGGGCCGGGATATCGCTCAGTGGTAGAGTTCTTTCCTCACACGGAAGGCCATGGGTTCTAGCCTCAGTGCTCGAAGAAGAAAGAAAGAAATGGCAGTAAACAAACTTAATTAATCCTTGTGAATTGAAACAGCAATGATTTTTAATCAAGTGTATTCTTTTCCTAGAGACAAGGTCGTCCTCATTTTCCTTAGATGCTGACATTATTTTCTCAGTTTCTTATTCATTCCTTAAATGAAAGATTTAATTGTAATTACAACAAATAATTGAGCTAAATAGCTATAATAAGCAAATTTCCTGAATAAATGTTATAAATGCTTCTCCATAAAAATCTGTGTATTAATAATGGATAATTGTCACTCAGTATCTCTTAGCTGTAAATGCACACAAGTATAAATGTGTTTAGTTCTTGTAGATACTTTCTCAGGCTGGAGACCTAATATTGAAAGCCTTCTTCTCTGTGTGCTGTTTATCCTTTTCTGATGACCTCAACTCCTGTTATTAACAGGCAATAGTTGTATGGATTTATGATGGGGCACATTGTTATATTTTAGTATGATATTGTGTATAGCATGTATTGATCAAACCAGGTAATTAGCATGTCTTCTCTGTATCATTTATGTCTGGAGCCTTCAAGCACCTCTCTTCAACGTCAGTATTTGATTAAGACATAAATATGACTTGAAGCGAGTACAGTGTTCTGAGATGTGATGGATCAATAGCTACTTTTCCAGAAGCTATGAGGATTGATAAACTGATATTAAGACAGAAGCTGTCAGTTGTTGACCTCAAGGAAATAGCTCATTAGTCTTTTCTTTTAGTCATACAGTTTTGATATGTTTATTTTTGGAGATAGAGTTTTGCTACATAGCTCAGACTGGGCTAAATCTCATGAATCTTCCTCCCTCAGCCGTCTGAGAACTGGTATTATGTGTGTGTAACAGCCCACTTGGTTTTATCATATACTTTTTGTTCCCCCATCTAATCTTTTGCATAAAGGTACCTTTACAAGAATTAAGATTACAGCTTAAAAGGGAAGTTAAATTTTAAGGGAAAGACATTATAACTGTACGGGAAGCAGTAGGTGTGAGGAGTGCATTACCTGTTGAGGCTGCCATGAGTGACGTTTAGATCACTGATGGATGGCTAGTTCTTTAGGTAGATAGACCCTGATATAGTTCCATAGAGTTATTGATACTCTGCATACCTTCATGTGCTTCCGCCAAACATGCACAAAAAGGGATAGATTAATTGGATGCATGATGTACTTTCAGATTCTAGTTTCTACTTAATGCTAGTTTTGGGAGCATTGTAGGGAAGGGTTTGTCACTTTTTGAATTTAGATAACATTATAGTAGAATTCTTTTTCAAATAAATCTCACAGAGAATTAATGATTTAATTGGTTGTATTTCTTAGTTCAATCTTTGTGTCTATATCCTGAGTCATGACATTAAGAATTTCACCTACTAATCATGAAATTGACACACGGGTCTGTCATTCACTGAATTGGGATGGGTAGTAGAATCAGAAAGTGTTTCTGATTATGTAGGACTTTTCTGTAGTCCCAGTATACATATCTCTGTTTCTGATTATGTAGGACTTTTCTGTAGTCCCCAGTATACATATCTCTGTTTCTGATTATGTAGGACTTTTCTGTAGTCCCAGTATACATATCTCTGTTTCTAGTTATGTAGGACTTTTCTGTAGTCCCAGTATACATATCTCTGTTCCCTCTGTTCCCTACTTCACATTTATATGTATGCCTTTTCTGAAACAGGACTGGAGAAGGAAGGAAGGAAGAGAATGCGTCTTTATCAGACTCCATTTACACAGCATGCAGAACTTTCCTTTTAAATAGTTACCTGCTTTGGGGCTGGAGAGATGACTCAGTGGTTAAGAACACTGTTACTCTTGCAGAGGACCCAGTTAAATTCCCGGCACCCACGTGGCAACTCACAACCATATGCAACTCCAGGTTCAGGGAATCTGATGCCTTCTGACCTAGTGGGCACCAGGACATACATCCATGCAGGCAAAGCACTCATACACATAAAACAAAACCCCCAAAAGTAAACGTTCGTTGCATTTTACGTGTTTTAGCAGATTCCTCAAAAAGTGTGTTTCACATTATAAGCGCCAAGCAAATCTGTAAAAGTTTTAGTTGTCAGTATTTAGGTAAGTGCTTCCGCAGAACTGTCAGAAGCACCACACAGAGCAAGGAACAGAAAATGGTATTTTTTCATTGGGATTTAATTTACAAAATTTGCTTGCCATCTGGAAGGCTTGTTTTTAGGTGTTTACCTGAAAAAAGAAAAAGCTTATAATTCCTGAGCTCCAGTTAGAAATATTTATATTTCTAATGGGAAATCATCTTATATTCCACTTTCTAATGAAATAGACCACTTTTAAATGGAAAGGTCAAAATAGTTTAACTTACCTGGCTTAGTTTAGAAGTGAGATCTTTCTTTGTGGCAGCCACATGTGTGGAGGGCCTGTAATGAATGTAATGACTGCAGTGTCAGTCTGTTTCCCTCTATCATCCAGATTTCTTAGTAAAAAGAATGCTGTGAGCCTGTCGGCTGGGGATCTGCTGAGTGCTGGGGCCCTAGATCCAATCCCCTGCCTGAAAGGAAAAAAGCTTATTGCAAATGTGGGAAAAAAGAACTCAGGATTAATTATACAAATGACTCTTTCAGCTCTCTTGGCTCTTTGATGGGACTGGAAGAGTTAATTTTCAGACTTTGAGTGTCATTTTCATTCTCACAGTTCTAGAGAATTTTGAGACAGGGTCTCCCATAGTTTAGGCTGTTTTTAGCTCATTATATAGCGGAGGATGGCCTTGAACTCTGATCCCTCTGCTCTGCCTCCCAAGTGCTGGGCTCATAGGTGTGCACTAACATACTTAGTTCACTAAAGTTTATTTCAACTCAGTAGATAATACAACCTGTATATGTTTAGGGGGTTGTATGATATTTTGATACATGTGTACATGTGTATGTTTTTTAAGATTGGACAACCAATGTTTTTACTGTTTTCATAGGTGTGTTTGTCTTTGCAAGCATTTTATTATTTATTTATAATAAAATCACTCAAAATCCCTTTAGGCTTTTTTCCCCCTTCTAGCTTTTTGAAGTGTACAGTGGCTTTGGTTGGTGTTTTTAGTCAGGGACTTGTGTAGTCTGGGTTGTCCTCAAACACTGTGTAGCTGGAGCTGGCCTTAACCTTACAATTGCCGTGTTTCTACCTCTCAGGTGTTAGGATTTCAAGCCTGTGCTATCATGTTATTACCAATGACTCCCTACTAGGTGCACATGGGACTTCTTGTAACTGTGACTTGGTAAACACTGGTCAGTTTCACTCCATCCCTGCTATGTGTACATGGGACTTCTTGGTCCTATAACTGTGATTTAGTAAACACTGGTCAGTTTTCCTCCATCCCTGCTATGTGCACATGGGACTTCTTGTTCCCATAACTGTGACATACTAAGCACTGGTCAGTTCTCCATCTCTACTATGTGTGCATGGGACTTCTTGGTCCTGTAATTGTGACTTAGTATGTGCTGGTCAGTTTTCCTCCATCTCTACTATGTGCAGGTGGGACTTCTTGTTCCCGAAACTGACTTTGTAAGCATTGGTCAGTTTTACTCCATCTGTAAAATGAACTGTTTTTGTGTTTACTTTTGGTTTTGTTATTTGTATAAGTGTTTTGCCTACATGTATGTCTGTGTATCACATGTATGCAGTGCCCATAGAGGACAGAAGAGAGCATTGGGGTTCCCCAGAACTGGAATTACAGATGGTTGTGAGCTACCATGTGGGTTTTGGGAATTGAACCTGGGTCTTCTAGAAGGCAGCTATTCTCACCATTGTATCACCAGCACAAACCTGGGTCCTCTGGAAGAGCAGCCAGTGCTCTAACTGCTGAGTTATCTCTCCAGCTCCCCACCCCTTTAAAAAAAAAAAAGAGAGAGAACAATGACAGGATTTCATGTAACTCCAGCTGCCCTCAGTCTCTGCTTAAAGGTGTGTCCCACCTTGCCTAGCTGAGGTTAACTCTTTTGTTTGTTTGTTTTATTTATTTTTAATTTTTTTTTTCAAGACAGGATTTCTCTGTGAAGCTTTGGCTGTCCTGAAATGCTCTATGTAGACCAGGCTGGCCTCACACTCAGAGATCCACCTGCCTCTGCCTCCCAAGTGCATCAAAGGCATGCATCCAGCCAATTTTTTTATATTCTATATCCTAACAAAACCACTCAGTGCTTGTGTTTCTGAGCCTAGCTCTTTAACACAGTGATTCCCAAGTTCATCCATGTTGCCGGGCGGTGGTGGC
>NC_022020.1:26691566-26696587 GCF_000317375.1 Microtus ochrogaster
GGGAATTGAACTCAGGACCTTTGGAAGAGCAGGCAATGCCCTTAACCACTGAGCCATCTCTCCAGCCCTGTGTGTCTTCTTTTAAGAACTGTCTGTTAGGTCTTACCCTTGTGTGTATCTATTGAGAGTGGTACTGGGGATTAAACCCAGGGCCTTGTGCATGCTAAATATGTGTTCTGCCATTGAGCAATACCCTGGGCCCTCATCTGCCTACTTAAATATCAGATTGTTTGAACCAGCAGTAGCCTTTGATTCCATCTCTTCGGGAGGCTGAGACAGGAACCTTAAAGGTTCAAGAGCGACCTGTAAAATGGCTCAGTGGACAGGGACACTTGCCACCAAGCCTAATGACCTGAGTTTGATCCCTGGAACCTACATGGTAGGAGAGAACTTAGTCCTCTGACTTCCACATATAGGCCATGGCATGTCCATGTTCATATCTACACATAACTACATACAAAATAAATACATATTTCTTGTTGCTTTCAAGACAAGGTTTCTCTGTGTAACCCTGGCTGTCCTGGAACTTGCATTGTAGACCAGATTCACCTCAAACTCAGAGACCTACTAGAACTTCCTTAGTGCTGGAATTATAGGTGTGTGCCATCATGCCCAGCCATGAATGTGTGTGTGTGTGTGTGTGTGTGTGTGTAGGCAAACGTGGGCAACTTAGCAAGGTCCTGTCTCAGAATAAAAAATAAAAGGCAGGCTAAGAACTCCAGCTTATGTTAGAGCATCTGCCCTGAGTTCCATCCTCAGTACTGCCAAAAGGAAAAAAGAATCAGACTTTGGGATTTGTGCTTTTTGAAGTTTGTCATGTATCCTAAACATTAACCCCTTGTCAGGTGTCTATTCCTGTGACTCTTTTCTGGTAGGTTGTCCTTGCACTCAGTTTTTCCTCTGCTCTACAGAAGCTGTTCAGTTTGATAAAACGCTTCATCAGTTTTTTGTGATTTTGTAACCGGTGTGTAATGTGTTGGGGGTATGCATTTAGTTGGGCACTCTGAGTATGAATATCCAATTTTCTCAGCACTGTGTGTTGAAATTGCTGTCCTTTCTTGGATGTTTTTGTTTTGTCATTTCTTATGGACTAGGTAAGCAAGCACTTTACCATTGAGTTGTGTCCCCAGCTTTGAATGACACTTTTAGTTTCATTTATTTTTCTTTTTGTTTCAGCCTATTTACTATTTCATATGTGCCTCACAAATTTCTGTTGGACAGATTTGTTATAGGAAATACAGTTAATCCAAAAGAGGAACAGAAAGGGTATGGGAGAAGAGAACACAGGTAATCATCAAATTTTACTACCCAGAAACAAGGGCTATGAGACTCTTACAGGGCCTGGATGGCTTCTATATACCATCCTTTTTCTAATTACAATTCTAGATTGCAAGGAAAGGTAGGGCTCCCAAAGAGAAACAGTTCATGGCTGTCCTGCAACTAGTTCTGTAGACCAGGCTGGCCTCAAACTCACAGAGATCCGCCAGCCTCTATTAGAGTCCTATTAGAACTACATTCCTTTCTAATACAGAGTGAAGTTAAATTGCTGTTTTCGTAGCTTAAGTAGCAATTTGGTTCTGTATCTTACAGCATTTTACGTTTCTGTTGTTTTCGTACTAATCCAGTTAGATTCTGACTTTATGTTTAACTCTGGCCTCTGTCACTGAACAGTTTAAGAAATGATTTGGTGAGAATGTTGCTGCTGTTTTGGGAGTGAGAAAAAGTAGTGTCAGGAGGCTATACTAACATAACTTTCAAAGAGCCTTAGGAAGATCGTCATCTTTCCCAACTCAGCATCCTTGTGTGCTTTCTCCTAGCTCTCTGCTCTCTGCAAGCACCTAGACAACCTGTGGGAAGAACACCGAGGCAGTGTGGTGCTCTTTGCCTGGATGCAGTTTCTTAAGGAGGAGACCCTCACCTACCTGAATATTGTCTCTCCTTTTGAGCTCAAAATGGGGCCTCAGAAAAAAGTTCAGAGAAGGACGACAGCTCAGGCCTCTTCCAGCACAGAGATAGGCTTTGGAGGAGCTACGGGATCCGATGTAGACCAAGAAGAAATAGTGGATGAGAGAGCTGTGCAGGATGTAGAATCATTGTCGAGTCTGATCCAGGAAATCTTGGACTTCAATCAAGCTCAGCAGATGAAGAGCTTCAATAGTAAATTGTTCCTGTGCAATATCTGTTTCTGTGAGAAGCTGGGGAGTGAGTGCATGCACTTCTTGGAATGTAGACACGTGTACTGCAAAGCCTGTCTGAAGGACTACTTCGAAATCCAGATCAAAGATGGCCAGGTTAAATGCCTCAATTGTCCAGAACCAAAGTGCTCTTCAGTGGCTACTCCTGGTCAGGTATTGTCACTCTGTTGATGCCTCATGGCTTCCTAGTTCTTTTGTTTCCTTTTAAGATAGGATCTTCCTCTGTAGCTCAGACTGGACTCAAACTCATGATCCTCCTTTCTTGATTTCTCAAATACTGGGATGGTAGGTGTATGCCACTACACTCGCCACAGGAATTCTAATTAATTCATAATTAATGTATTTATCTTGCAGTGTTGAGAATCAATCCCAAGCCTCACACATGCTCGGCAAGCCCTCTCCCACTAAGCCAAACCCCCACCCTCAGAAACTTTCTTGATAGTACTCATGGGATAGACCAAGTCCTTGGGTGCAGTCTACAAGTCCTCATTATATCTGTTAAGAATGCTAGCTGGGTGATTGCACGCCTTTAATCCCAGAACTCAGGAGGCGGAGACAGGTGGATCTCTGTGAGTTCTAGGCCAGCATGGTCTTCAGAGTGAGTTCCAGGACAGGCTCCAAAGCTACAGAGAAACTCCGTCTTGAACCCTTCCTGCCCCCCGCCTCAAAAAAGAAGGCTACAAAATGGGTACACCGCCCACCTGTAACCCCAGTACTTCCAGCAGGAAGATCAGATAGTCAGTGTCTTCCTTGACTGTATAGCAAGTTCAAGGCTTATTTGGGCTGTGTGAGATCCATCTCAAAAATCAAAACCAGGGTCAGTGAGAAAGCCCATTAGGTAAAGAAACCTGCCAGAAACCTGATGACCTGAGTTTGTTTGACCTTTAGGACACACATGGTTGAAGGAGAGAGCCAATTTCCTCAGGTTGTCTTTTAACCTGCACAGTTGTTTGTGGGCATATGCATATATACACACATACAGGCAGATTTCTGTTCTCTGTCTTTTAATTTTATTTCACTTGTATTGGTGCTTTGCCTGCATGTTCTATATGAGGTATCAGATCCCCTAGAATTGAAGTTACAGACAACTGTGATCTGCTGTGTGGGTGCTGGAATTTGAACCCAAGTCCTCTGGAAGAGAAACCATTGCTCATAACCACTTAACCATCTCTCCAACCCTGTCTTGTTTTTCAAGACAAGGTTTCTCTGTAACCTTGGCTGTCCTGGAACTCACTCTGTAGACCAGGTTGGCCTTGAACTCAGAGATCTACTTGCCTCCTGAGTTCTGGGACTGAAAGCATGTACCACTGATGATGGGGAAGCTCAACCAATCACATCTGGTTAGGGTGTGGCCGCCTGTAGCCCTGGTAGAAAAACCAGGGTAGGTAGGCACGCATGCTCTCTACGCGGTACTCACTGGACCATTTTGGATTTCGGACTTTCCACTCTTGTAACGTGAGTTCCCCCCTTTTTCAATTATTAAATTATATCTGTTGTTCTTGAGCTGGTCTGGTTATTTATCATACCAACCGATACGTCAACACACCATGCCCAGCTGCCCAGTCATGTGGACCCATGCAACCACCACTTCAGTTGGGATATAGACTATTAGAGCAAGACATAGGAGGCTGAGGCAGGGGGATTGCTGAAAATTCAGTCAGTGGACTACATAGGAAAGCCTGTCCCAATCATGCCCCACCCCTCTGCTCCAGCTTGCAAAATGAAAAGGGTATAAACTATTCCAAACCTGCTTTTATTCTGAAATCAGAATAGAGGTTTGAATTGTGCTCCTATCTATTTTATATCAGCGACCTAAGATTCTTCTCAGGAGCAGAACTAGTTGAGAAATGATTAACTGTGGTGCTCTGTATTTCCTCTCAGGTCAAAGAGCTGGTAGAAGCAGACTTGTTTGCCCGTTATGACCGCCTCCTCCTCCAGTCTACCTTGGATCTAATGGCAGATGTGGTGTACTGCCCCCGTCCATGCTGCCAGCTCCCTGTGATGCAGGAGCCTGGCGGTACCATGGCTATCTGCTCCAGCTGCAATTTTGCCTTCTGTACCTTGTGCAGACTGACCTATCACGGGGTCTCTCCGTGTAAGGTAACTGCAGGTATGTTGTAACTGTGAGCCCAACCCCCATCCAGTAGCCTTCCCTCACACTCAAGGCCTGTGACTTTCATTCATACATTTAGAGTCCTCACACCTGTAGTGTTTGTATTTTTCTCCAAGTCAGAGGGTTACTAGAAGTAGAGTTGCATGCCAGTTATGACCAACTTTTGCTCCAATGTCCCCTGAGCCCAACAACAGATGTGGCATACTGACTCAACTTGCTGAATGCTGGCTGAAACTCATTTAGCAGTTACTTTTGTCAGTTACCGTCTTGGCTCTAGGGATGATGTAGGAATGACCAAGAGACAGAATCCTTTCACGGACCCGCAGTCCAGTGGGAACAACAGCACAGAGAACAGCTAGTGATAAGTGCTAAGGAGGAGAGAGAAAGTAAGAGCAGGGAAGAGGAAGCAAGCAGAACCAGGGAAGGCTTAGGAAAAGGACTAGCATGTGGAATCTGCCAGTGCATGTGGAGTAACAGGTCCCGGATGGCAGATGGCGGCATCCAGACTGCCACTCTTGACTCTTCGGCAGCACCTGTGTCTGCTCAGTCCTCAGACGCTCTCCCTGAGCCATGTGTTGGAGCAAATGTAGGCGGAGTGCAGTCTGGGGAGTCAGGCCTTTTTGTCAATTTGTTTGGTCGTTGGTGTCCTGTTTTCTCAAATTAATGAAGATGATGAGAATACTGCAAAGGTGGGGCTGGAGAGATGGCTCAGC
>NC_022020.1:26698557-26707679 GCF_000317375.1 Microtus ochrogaster
TGCTTGCAGACCAAAAGAGGGCACCAGATCCTATTACAGATGGTTGTGAGCCACTCTGTGGTTGCTGGGAATTGAACTCAGGACCTCTGAAAGAGCAGTCAGTGCTCTTATCCTCTGAGCTATTTTTCCAGCTCCAAAAAGAACTCTTTGTAAATTTATTTTTATTTGTATATGTGGGTATATACATGTACATGCAGTGCCTATGGAGGCCAGAATAGGGCATTTGATTCCCCCTGAGCTGGTATTACATTTGAGCCTAATGATGTTGGTGCTGGAAACAACCCAGGACCTCTGGAAGAGCAGCAGATGTTCTTACCTGCTGAGCCTCCTCTCCAGCCTCAAGGAAGAACTGCTCTAAAATCACATTGTTATTTATCTTTGGCAATGGGAGGCACACTCATACCTTGGTGAGAACGTGGCAGTCAGAAGACAGCGTATGGAAGTTGGTTCTTCCACCATGTGGACCCGGCTGTTGAACTTGGGTCATCAGGCTTGGCAGCTTCTCTACCCACGGTGCCATCTCAGTTACCCCAGGATGAGCTTTCAGCACCTGGAACAAAGTGAATTTTAGTCACTATTTTTGTATGTCAAATTGTTAACTTACAGAGTTTTACGATGATTAATACTTATATAGTGTAGAGTCAGTGTCTACAAGTTATAGAATTTGGTATGGTGTGGTATTGGGTATTAACCTCAGGGTCTTGGCAAACACTCTTCCACTGAACTCCACGGGCTCTTTGTTCTTTTTGATGAGACAGTTTTCGTTGAATGTTGCCAGCTATATAAACATGCCAATATTGAGAAATCAAAGTCAAAGGGAAACCCTGCCTCCTTAGCAAGTCTGACTTTCCTAGTGGGTGGATCCTACCTGCTTCTGTCATTTGCATACGTAACCTTTACCTGCTCATCATGTAAATGTACTGTTTGTGGGTCCTGTGAGTATTTGAATTGAATAGTGGCCCCTCCAGTTAAAGGTCTCTTTGTGTCTATTGTTTTTTTTGCAGCATGTTGAAAGCTTTATCTGATACACACATCTGAACTACAGAAGATTGTTCACATTTGCACACACAATATATTTATGGTTTTTATTGATGATAAGGGGTTTCATTATGAAATTTTTTGTTGTTATTGTGTTTTGTTTTGTTTTTCGAGACAGGGTTTCTCTGTAGCTTTGGAGCCTGTCCTGGAACTAACTCTTGTGGTCCAAGCTGGCCTCGAACTCACAGAGATCCACCTGCCTCTGCCTCCCGAGTGCTGGAATTAAAGGTGTGTGCCACCACCGCCACCCGGCTTCATTTTGAAATTTTTATGCATGCATATGTTTTGGTTATAGTATCCATTGTCCCTTTTTGTCCCCATCCCCCAATCTCCTAAATTTTTTATATTTAAATATTTTGGGTGGTTTTTTTGGTGCGTTTTTTTGTTTTTGCTTTGTTTGTTTCAAGAATGAGTCTCGGGGCTGGAGAGATGGCTCAGTGGTTAAGAGCATTGCCTGCTCTTCCAAAGGTCATGAGTTCAATTCCCAGCAACCACATGGTGGCTCACAAACATCTGTAACGAGGTCTGCTGCCCTCTTCTGATCTGCAAACACACATAGACAGAATATGGTATACATAATAAATAATAATAAATAAATAATTTATAGCCTGTTAAAAAAAAAAAGAATGAGTCTCACTGTATAGTTGCGGCTGACCTGGAACTCTCCATGCAGACCAGGCTGACCTTTCAAGTTCACTCAGTGAGCTTTGCCTGCCTCTGCCTCCTAAGTGCGGAGCTAAAGCTGTGCACCACTGTGTCCATTATGCTGTCTTGAGTGTTTATCAACACTGCAGAGTAACAGTTAATTTTCTGTTGTACTTTCTAGAGAAATTAATAGACTTACGAAATGAATACTTACAAGCAGACGAAGCTACTAAAAGGTTCTTGGAGCAGAGGTATGGCAAGAGGGTGATTCAGAAGGCCCTGGAAGAGATGGAAAGTAAGGACTGGCTGGAAAAGAACTCCAAGAGCTGCCCCTGCTGCGGGACGCCCATACAGGTGACTGCTGTAGGACAGACTTAGCGCACGCGTTACCCTCAGAAGCCCACTGGTTAATTGTAGTAATAGTCATGGAGAAAACACAGCCTTCTTACTTAGATGATAAAATTTCACTAGTAAATATTCTTACAGACTTTAAGTACACATAGGCTTCTCTATTCGAAGTGCTTTTATAGAAAAAGACAATTTATCTCACATTGTGTCCTCCTCAAAATTGAGAAGATGTTGCTCTGTTCCATTTTCTTTTGCTAACTTAAGCTAGGTAAGTTATAAAGCTTATTCCAGATTATGTTCTGGGTCTGTCTTGAGGCGCAGTGAGAAGTAGTGTGTCTGCACTGGTAGTGAGCTCATAGAAAGCCACCAGTATTCAGTGACGCTCCAGGCTCATCACTTACCTCACCTCATTTTCTCCCAAGGGCCCTGCTTCTAAATACAGTATTCAGGGTAAGTTCCTACTTTTTTTTCTTTTTTCTTTCCTTCCTTCCTTCCTTCCTTTTTTTTTTTTTTTTTTTTTTTTTTTTTTTTTTTTTTTTTTCCTGAGACAGGGTTTCTTTGTGTAGCCTTGGCTGTCTTAGAACTAGCTATAAAGCAGACTGGCTTTGAACTCACAGAACTCCACCTGCCTCTGGCTCCTGAATGCTGGGATTAAAAGTGTGCACCACCACCATCTGGCTAGATCTCATCTTTTTAATAGCCCACAGTGGGGATTAAATTCCCAACATGAGTTTTGAAAGAGACAATAGCAGGTTAGACCATAAGCACACTAGAGCTATAGTCAACTCTTAATTTGTGTGATTTTACAGATGGTCTTTATTCTATGTGTATGGCTCTTTGCCAGCATGTTTGTCTCTATACCATATGCATGCCTGGTTTCTGCAGGCTAGGAGGCGGCTTTGGATCCGCTGCAACTGGAGTGGCAGATGGTTGTGAACCACCATGTGGATGATGAGATTTAAACCTGAATCCTCTGGAACAGCAGCCAGTGCTCTTAACCAAGGAACCATCTTTCCAGTCCCAGTCTGCTTTTAAAAACCCTTACCTGGATCTGGGGGTGTACCTCAGTTGGTCAAGTGCTGGTCTGGAATGCACAAACTCCTGGCTTCAGTCCCCAGTACAGCAAACTAGATATGGACGTGCATACCAGTAGTCCTTGCATTTTAGGAGGTAGGCAGGAAAATCAGAAGTTCGAGGCCAACATAGATACATGACACAGTCTCAGAAAAAAAATCATAACTGACTTTTCAGAACTATTTATCCTTCAAAATAGCAAACATATTTAACAAAAATGTGCTCAGGAAATTGAGGCATTTTCCCTATTAATCTGAGCCATGTAGACAAATCTGTTCTCATAAAAATCTTCACAGGTTTTAAAATCAAAACGTAGCTTTCCGTTTGATTTTTTTCTAGTAGTGCACATCATAACTGAAGCTCTTGATTCCTTAGTTACCTCATTAAGGAAAGTGTCATCCTATTCGACCTCTTCTGCCGTGCCTGAGCCCTTAATAGAAATAGATATGAGGTTACTTATTAACTTTGATTAGTGTAGAAATTTAAAATTTAATCCCAGTCTGGTTTGCTCAGTCTGTAATCCCAGCCATTTAGGAAATTGAAACAGGAGGATTACCAGGGCCAGGGTGAACAACTTAAACCCTGTCTGAAAACTAGAAAGTAGAAAAGGGTAGAGGTACAGCTTAACGTAGCGTGGCTGCCTAGCATGGAAAGGAATCTAGGTTCTGTTTCTAGTGCTGAGAATAAAGAACATTTTAATATTTATCTAGTCTCAAGTTCCTCTTATCTCTGTCTGTTTATGAGAAGAGATTGTGTTAAGTACCTAGTTGTAGGACTACCTGTTCAATATTTCTGTATTTTACTTTCAGTGCAAACTTGTGAGCGTAAGTGGTTGTCAGTGTGTTTGTTGCCTGTGTATCAGCTCTCCCTGAGAAAGGACAAAAGACTGGGGAGTGTGGTGTGTTGCTTTTGGCTCATCCATCCTTTTCTGCTTTCACCACCTTGCTTCGTGTCTCCTCCCACCAGAAGCTGGATGGTTGTAACAAGATGACCTGTACCGGCTGTATGCAGTACTTCTGCTGGATCTGCATGGGCTCTCTCTCCAGAGCCAACCCGTACAAACACTTCAATGACCCCGAGTCTCCGTGCTTTAACAGGTTTGTACACACAGAGTTCCCTAGATTGGTTAAAAAGCTAAATGGTGGATGCTTTTGTGTGTGTGTGTGTGTGTGTGTGTGTGTGTGTGTGTGTGTTGTGTATTGTGTGTTGTGTGTATATGAACAGGCCCAAGAGGGCGTCAAATCTTTCAAAGTTGGAGCTAAAATACAGATATTTGCAGGATGCCTGGTTCGTTGCGTGAGTTCTGGGACCCAAACCTTGGTCCTCGTTGTTGCACAGCGGGCATTCCCAGTGCCTTTCTAGCCTGTCTGCAATATGCTTTGATACCATTATGCAGGCTAGCTTATTTTATAAAGTAGCTCTACTTGGAGAGCTCTTCCTACACGTGGTTTTTAAATCTTGAAAATGGGTTTATAGTCAGAGTATACACCTCTTAAAAAAATTTATTGTTTTTACATTTTTTGTTTGTTTGTTTCTTTATGTGTTTTTCAATATAGGATTTCCCTCTGTAGACCTGGTTGTTCTGGGACTCACTCTGTAGACTCAGTAGTAACGGTTTTGACAAGGATATTTCATGTGATGACTGTATATGGTACCCCAGTGGGAGAGCCATGGTCAGGCTGTTCCTGTTAGTGTGCTGTCATTTAATGCATGCAAAGCTGTGTTTTCCCATTGTTAGGAGAAAAGAGTCTCAGGTGATTCTTTGACACAGTGCCACCACGCCCCACTGGCCAGTATTATGTAGAGGTGTTAGCAAAAGAATAGAGTGTTTTTGAAAAAAGGAGAGAGATTATGTTTAGTTTTATTCAACTGCATAAATATGTACCTTGTTTATGTTTCCAGACTGTTCCATGCCGTGGATGTTAATGGAGACGTTTGGGAAGATGAAATTGAAGACTAGTTCATTCCTCTGCTAAACACATAGAAATGGAATGGTTTGCCCTAATCTTCTGTCAAGTACACAGAGAAACCTTGCAAGATATTTAGGGTGCCATGTATTCACTCTTCCTGTGTAGAAGGAAGAACAGGGTTATATTTTTCTTTGGTACTACTGATTAAGGCACGTAATTTTTTCCATGTAACATAATTCTGATAAAAGTGTATGCCAAAGGTTCAGAAATGAGAACTATAAGAGATTAAATATTATAATATGCCCAAACTGTGGATAGTTATAAAGTAAATATTTATTTTCTTCCCCAAGCTTTAGGTTAGGGAGAGGGTCAAGAGTTAAACTTTCAGATTATGTTCAAGAAGCCTGATGTTGTTGGAGCTGTCTCAGTAGTGCCCATTGACACTGGGCTGAGACTCTGGTCCATTGCTGTGTTCTGTTCACTCTTCCCTCACTTCCCTTCGGGGGAGCCTTCTGCTCTGTAACCGACCAGTGTCCCAGTGTCATTTTGATCTACTACTTTTCAGAATAGAAATTTCCAATAAATTTTAGAATACTTTTAGTACCACAAGCCCTGTGGGTCACTTGATATTTATGAATGGTGTATTGAATCCACTGATTTAGAGCCAAAAGCAGAATGAAGGATTCTGATTCAGAGCCCCTCCTCCCGTTCACCTGGGGAGAAATTCAGAGTCAGAACTATCTCTGCCCCAATTTGTTCTCCACTTTCTCCCTTTGCTCTCTGCCTTCTGTTGACAAGGACAGTTTTAGTGCTGATTTCAGCAGTGGGTGTTTTTATTTCCTCTGCTGGAATAGGAAAGAGCCCAGTTTATTCCTCAGATGAATGTTCTCTGAACCTGTGTACAGACAACGCCATGGTTCTGGCCCCAGCCTCAGAACACTCGGGTCTTCTCTAATCACCTATAGAAATTGGGCTTCCTGTGCTACCCCTTTAGACACCAATATTTGGGGAGATAATTATAGCTTGATAATTCTGGGTTTTATTGGCTTTTTGGAAAACTGTCTTCCTCATGATTCAGTAAGTGACTTGGTAGCCACTGGTGGATGTACTGGAAAGGTCAGTAATTGACCTGCATCTTGTGAATGTGTGTTTTCTACTTTGACCCTGAAAATTAAGAAATTGCTCAACTGTCAGAACAGACTGATTCTGGATTGTCAGTGAGGATGCTTAATCTTAAAATAAAAATAATTTAAAATACATTCTACAATTGAAATAGAGATGTCCTGTTGCTTCCGTCTCCAAAGCAGTAATCGAATTTAAAACTAGCTCGTGTTTGTGTTGGGGTGTGTGTGTGTGTGTGTGTGTGTGTGTGTGTGGTGGTGGTTTGATTTTGTTCTGGAGATTGATCCAGGACCTCAAGCATGCTGAGCCTGAGCCCTACCACTAAGTGGTATCCCTCTACACACACATACATAAACATCTTAAATTGAGAAGGAAGAGTCCTGGAACAACACCTCCTTTTTTCTTGGGTCAGTGCCTTTTTTACTCATTTTGTTTGAACATGTTACTTTCATGGGCTTCCATCCAGCACATTTTACATAATAACTGGAGTTAAAAAATAAGTTGAAGGTAAGAAATGAGAAGAAATGACTGTTGAGTAAATCGCAGAGAGAAATGTTAGTAGCAGTTTGGTCTGGTGTGTTTGAGTGTAGCCATTGCCATGCCGTGCTTCATGATAAATGTTGATAAATGTTAGCAATTGTTCACTTAACTTTAGCTATTGTGCATTTTGTCGGTGATATCTTAGAAGTGAGAATGAGGCCTTTACAGTGCTGTTGTGGCAGAAACAGGAGAGCCCTCACTGCTGTTTGGCTTTTCAGGAGCCAACAGTGGTTTTAATCTTAGACTTGTTTACTACGTGACTTTAGCTTTGTTCTCTCCTTAGGTACAAAATTCTTGCCTCAGTTTTAACACAGACAATTGAGTTTTTAAATATTATTTTTTTGAGGCACCTAATTTTGAGATGGTATAGTTTTAGTAGAATTCTATTTTTTTTTGTTGTTTTTTTGTTTTTCGAGACAGGGTTGGTTTCTCTGTGGCTTTTGGTTCCTGTCCTGGAACTAGCTCTTCTAGACCAGGCTGGCCTCGAACTCACAGAGATCTGCCTGCCTCTGCCTCCTGAGTGCTGGGATTAAAGGCGTGCGCCACCACCGCCTGGCTAGAATTCTATTTTTTAAATTTATTTTTATGTGTATGGGTGTTTTGTCTCTATATACCACATGTGTTCCTGGTACCAGAGGAGGTCAGAAGAGAGTTTCAGACCCCCTGGAACTGTAGTCACAGATTGTTGCAAGCCTTTCTGGTTTTGAACTGCCTTTGTCAACTGAGATGTATTTAATCTATCTTTTATGTTTTTCTTTTTCTTTCTAATTATTTTTGTTATTGATTATTTGGAATCTCACATAGTATACCCCTATTCTGCTTGCCTCCCAGTCTGGCTCCCTCACCTGTAACCTCCCCTCTTCTCCCCCAAAAAACAAAAAGCAAGTCCATTTTGTGTTGTCCAACTGTTCACCTCAGTGTGGTCAAATTCCTAGTAGCCAGCCCCCCAAGGGAGGATGAGTCTTTCTCTGCTGGCATCTGTATCCATGCCAGCAGCCAGCAGCTGAGGAGAGCCATGCGGTATCTGGAGCAGGGTGAGACTAGCTCTCCCAGGTCCCCTCTGCAACTGGCACCATAGTGCCCGTGCCATAGGCTGGTGAGGGTTGGGACCAGCTCTCCAGTGCCTTTGGACATTAACATGACATCAAGTGACAGCCCTGAGCACGGGCGTTCACAGGAGCTTCAGTGGTGATACAGGCTGAAGGTAACACATCCAGGCCGTACCAGATCTACTGGCCCACCATGGCCTTCAGTGGCTGCACAGACCGTGAGGCTCGGCGTGGCCTCAGGTGGTTACACAAGCCACTCACAGCAGCCTGACACCCTGAGGCAGCAAAAACTGAGGACATCACCACAGGGCAGAGTTGTAGACAGTACCAACACGTGTGTCTCAGGTTTCATTGAAGTCCGGGGCAGCAGCATAGACCACTGACACCAACATAGCCCTTGCTGGTGGCCCCTAGAAGAGGTTCAATCCAAATGTGAACCTTTCCTCATTTTGGGCCTCCACTGTTGCCCAGAGCCCAGGGCGATCCCATGGTTGGGCAGAAGGTTGGGGTGGCGAGAGGTGATGCAAGGCTGTCTGCAGAAGCTCCAGGCTGTTAAACACCATCTGGCTGACCTTACCAGGCAATGACAATGTGTAGACCTCAGTCCTCTCCCCTGTCACCGCCGTCATACCTCCAGTTCCACGCCTCTCTAGCGTACACACTGCTCCGTTTTTCTGTGTTTCCTACCTCTCCATCATGTACTTGTTCGCTGTAGTGACTATGGGCACAAGCATTGATTGGTGACTTCTGGGCAAGCGGGCCTCGGGGGGCCCAGTCAGCGCGTGGGTCTTGTTTAAGCTGTTTTTAAGAAAAAATTTTAGATTCATAGATAAGCTGCAAAGAAAGCTTGATACGCATGTTTATAAGCTCAGCATTGAGGTAGGCAAGACTGGGAGATCAGAGGTCAAGGCCAGTTTGGGCAACTCGAGGCCCTGTCTCAAAAACAGTGGGAATTCACCCCAAACCACAGAGCAAAGGTATTCAAGTCCCTTTATACCCCATGTTGTTTTCCCTGCTCAGTTCTCTGAAGAAAGAAAAAGCATTTAAACACTGGACAGAGAATACCCGGGTGGGTGGGGACTGTCAACCCATGTGAGTTCTGAATTGGTGTGGAAGGGCCAGCCGGCCGGTCAGCTGGACCAGTGGCTCATCTTTTCCTGTGTTGAAAGGCTGCAAGCGGAAAAGCCTCCATCGGCCTAACTAGAGCTACAGATCATGGTCAGTAGGGTTGGCTTTTTTCTTTTCTTCTCCCTTCTCCTCCTCCTCCCTTCTTTCTTTCTGTCTTCCCTTTTTCCTGTTTGTTTGTTCATTTGTTTGATTTTTTGTCTTATTTCGTTTTGTTTTTGAAACAGAGTCTCTCTACATATCCCTGGCTGACCTGAACTTTAGATCAGGG
>NC_022020.1:26708164-26726422 GCF_000317375.1 Microtus ochrogaster
CTACAAGAGCTAGTTCCAGGACAGGCTGCAAAGCTATAGAGAAACCCTGTCTCGAAAAACCAAAACAACAACAACAAAAAAATTTGCCTGGAAGTCACAGCTGCCCAGAATTGTTAGGAACATAGCCAGCAGGTGGCAGCAGTTACTGTGTCATTAAAAATAGAGGTGCTGACCCTGATCACGTCTCGGTGGGTTGACCCAACAGCTACTCAGCTTGGTTCAGTCTGACTCAAGAAACAGGTAACAAAAACAGTAACTGGTTAGACCAGGGGTCGCATTTTGTGGTGAAAGCAGTTTTTTGTTTGTTTGTAACTGACTTTCAGTTACTCCCCTGGTGGAGATTGGGGTTCAGTGGTAGCTTACTTTTCCCAAAACACTAAACTCATTTTGCTTTTTCAGTTTACGCCAACCTCAGACTACAATAAACACCAGCTCCCAGCAAAAGCTTCCCATTGTCTTAGTACCATTCTGTTAATCGTTCAGGGTCTCCAAATGTAGGCACTGTGTGCAGAGCCTGTCCTGTGTGCAGTATCCAGACAGCACAAGAAAAAAGAGCCGGGCTGCAGACGGCTGCCATGACCCACACTCTCCTCTTCCCTCTCAACACCATGTTTACAGGGGTTGCCCAAATACAAATACATCCTCAGAAGATAACTTTCTGCACTCTGGGTTAGGTCTGAGTAAGAATGGCCACCAGAGGCTCATATATTTGAACATTGTGGTTCCCAGTTGGTGGACTGTTTAGAAAGGAGGTGTGGCCTTATTGGAGGCGTGTCACTGGGGATGGGCTTTGAGGTTCCAGAAGCCCACACCAGGCCTAGTCTCTCTCCTTGTTTGCCTCCATCTTGCAGATAAGATGTAAGTTCTCGGCTGCTGCTCCAGCATCACGCCTGCCTGCCGCCACACTCCATCATGATGACCAGCTGACCCTCTGAAACTGTGAGCAAGTGCCCAATTCATGCTCTTTCTTCTGTAAGTTGCCTTGGTTGTGGTGTCTCTTCACAGCAATGGAAGAGTAACTCGGGAGAATGTCAAAATTCACAAATGACACATCTTATTTGAAAATATTAGATTTAATAGAAAATATCACATTGTAAACAAGTCTACTGATCCATTATCTTAGCAAAGAATGACAGCATGATCACATACAAAAACGAGACAAAATGCTGGTACTAAACACAGTACTTCTAGAGGGGTGCCAGGGCCTCAAAACCTGTCCCAGGATTCTAGAGGGGCTGTCAGGACCTCAAAACCTGTCCTGGAAATAGGCAGCTGTTGCTTCAACAGGTACAAAGACAAAGCAGGAGGCAGTGACCACTCCACTGAGGCTGGAGAATATAAACACAGGGAGAGCAGAAGAGCCTGGGAAGGGGGCTTGAAGGACAAGTAGGCAAGGGTTGTATTTCTGATGCTGAGACCATCTGAGGACACCTCGCAAGCCTGAGAGGTGGGGGGATCACAGGTGGTGTGAGGAGACAGTATTAGCCTGTGTGTAATCTTGTCGCTCAGCTCTGAGGAAGCAGGAGAGCACAGCACGTGTGTGCGGGTTCCGGCTCTCCATCTTGGGTAAACAACACTGAAATCATGGGCATGTCTACCACCCGAGTGGACCTCCTTACTAGGGAGTGTATAAGAATCCTTCGAGAAAAACACAGCTCTGATGGGAAAAGGGCTTCCACCTTTCTCGTGTTGGAACCTTGAGGGAGAACAAGGCATGGCTGGACTTTGGGAACTCTGAGTTTATCTATGAAAGCCACCTTAGCCCCTCACCCCATGTCCAAACCTACCCAGAAAGCCTGTTTACAGAAAGGCTAGCTATTGATAGCAAGAAGAGAAGATCCAGGCAATGGGAGCAAGGGATAGGCTTCTCCCTCAGGGACTTGGTTCCTACAGGAAAGGTGCTTCCTTGTGCATAATTCAGGTTCTGGAAGTGTGGTCTTCAGAACAAAGATTCTCAATGAGCAAACCTGTGGAAGAGGGACCCTCAAGACTCCAAAGTGCACAAGCCCACTCAAGAGCAAGCACACATACAGTCAGGGCTTCTCGATGGGAGTGTGTTGGCCATGTGTGTAGGGGCAGATGGAGAGGTGAGAGTCTTCACTTGGGTATAATGACAGTCAATGATGGAAATCATCTCTATTTTACAAAAATAAATCACGAAAAGGTGCAGAAGGTTGGGGACACAGCTCAGTTAGTAGAACACTTACCTGGCATATGCCAGGCCCTAGGTTCAAACCCCAGGACTGAAAAAGAAGGTATAAGCAATGTTCCCCATAGCTAAACTCCCTAGCCAGTATGTGCCTAGCCACGGGTCTGCAGTGACCATAGGGAACTGAAGCAAAGTAATTCTACTCTCTTACAAGTTCCAGAGAGACCTGCCTGTTCCTCTGAGGTATTCGGTGAGTTGGCACAGGCTAGTCGCTATATGGCTTCTTAGTAGTCTGGTTTTTCTGAATTTCCTTCTCCTTGATACTGTACAGGGGGTCCACCAACTTGTTATGAACAAGCATTAAACCTGTAACAAATTGAAAGCAAACAGTATTCAATGCAGGTGGAGGCCAATGTTACAACTGCCAAGAGGAACACAGAGAGGCTCAAGTGGTCCCAAGAGGACCTTGATCTCTGTGACCTCCAAACACTAAACATAGTTCGTTCTGTGGAGTGACAGAGCTCACAGCTGTGTCAGCCCTATCAGGGTGGGAGTGGGCTGTTAAAGATTAGTCTTTTTAGCAAAGGGCAAATTCTAATTTAGCTGCTTAATGAGTGAGGATTGTCATGTAAGTTTCTTACAACTAGGGTTTTACAATTACTGGGCAGGCGCTCTAGAAAAGCTACAGCTGTCCTAGCAGGCATCCTGAAACAAAGGAAACACGGATCCCTAGATAGCTGGTCTAGTGTCCAGCTACAGGTGTAGTGTCCCAGCTACAGGAGGAATGCCCGTCTGATGCCTGACGGAGGAAACCTGAGGCTTCACATCTTGTGAGGTTACTGCAGCCCTATGGTCTGTGACTACATCTTTTTGTCTCCTCCCTCAGTCACGATCTCCAGACACAGAGCCTTCCAATCATGGACAGAAAAAGGAATGACCATATAGTAGAATGGTAGGGTTGGATTATTATTGAGATCGTAGGTGGTGGGCCAGCAAGATAATTCAATGGGTAAAGGTGCTTGTTGTACAAGCCTCGCCATCTAAGTTCGATACCCAGAATTCACACATACCCCCCCACATTAAAAAAAAAATAGGTGCTGATTAAAATGCCCAGAATAAATTGGACATGGTAGTAATGCCTCTAATTCCAGCACTCAGGAGGCTGAGGCAGACAGATCTCTGTGAGTTCAATACCAGCCTGGTCTACAAAGCTAGGTCAGCCAGAGCTACACAGTAAGACCCTGACTCAAATAAATAAAGCAAAGCAAAGAAAACCCAGAATGAAAGCCAGATCCACCCCTCCCTCTCTCCCTCCCTCCCTCTCTGCCTTCCTCCCTCCCTCCCTCTCAAGACTGCCCAGGACTTTCTCCACTGCCAGAGCCTCACCTTTGAAATACTTGACGGTCTTGACTTTGAGCTCCAAGGTGGCGTCCTCGTCACACACAAACACGGTACGGGGATGCTGCTGGAAGGCGGACACAGTCCACATGTGGTTCACGCCCTCCTCGATGGCTTTGTACAGAGCAAAAGCCTTGTGCGCACCTGTGATGAGGATCATCACCTGGGGACCAGAAGACAGGCCAGTGATGGGGTGTGCAGCTTGGCGAGCCCTGGTGGGAGTTATCTGTGGGCCCGAGGTCGACCCTCACAAAGACTGCCCCTGTATCTGCTCTTTCCAGTTCAGATCATTGGAGGTGCTCGTGTGACTTGGTGTGGGGTTTTCTGTTTACAGACAGCAAGGACGCGGTGGCATTCCATGACGCTCCAGAGCTAAGATACCAAGGACACACGAGCTGAAAGGCAACCTAAAGAACTCAGCTCTGCAGACCCCTTTCACCTGAAGTCCTCCATCCCCACCATGGAGTGACCAACACAATCACTGCTCCTTTCCTTTTTATAAAAAATTTAAGACAAGGGTCTCACTATGCACAGCTCTGGCTGGCACAGAACTCACTCCGTAGACCAGGCTGGCCTTGAACTCAAGAGATGTGTCTGCCCCTGCCTCCCCAGTGCTGGGATTTAAGGTGTGCACCACTACTGCTCCCCTCTAAAGAACTGAACACAGAGGCACAGGGAGGCGACTTAGTTCTAAAAACCCTACATCCTGCCCTTGGTCCATTTTCCAAGTCCATAGTCCACTCTGGTGTGCCTAGCCGCCAAACCCCTGTGCTTCCAGGAGCCAAGCCTGAGGGACTGTCTCAGGCCACCCAGTGGAAGTCCAGGTACCTTAATTCACCAACGCTTACTTTTCCACTGACTTAGAAGCTTTCTCACCGACTTGAGCAAAGACATTGGAAAGTGATCTACAGCTATTTCCCACTGAGTGTAATACCTAGGAAAGGAAAAGGAAGTGCTTCTAAAATTCAAACACATGAGCCAGCGAACGGCTCAGTAAGTAAAGGTGCCTGCAGCCACGCCTGACAACCTCAGGTCTGTCTGTCCCTGGGTCCCAGGTGGTGGAAGGAGAGAACTGACTCAGAAAAGTTGTCCCACGAGCTCCATGAGAATGCTGTGACATGCAATTGCATACACACATATACAGACACATGCACATACTCACAATGAGAAATATCATTCTGAGGTGGTGATGGCGCACACTTTTAATCCCAGCACTCATGAGGCAGAGGCAGGTGGATCTCTGTGAGTTCAAGGCCCACCTGGTAACAGAATGAGTTTCAGGACAGCCACAACTAAACAAAGAATCTCTTTCTCAAAAAAAGAAAGAGAAATAAGATTCTGAAAAATATGAGGGTGCTGGAGAGATGGCTCAGTAGTTAAGAGCATTGTCTCTTTTCTAATGATCCTGAGTTCAATTCCCAGCAACCACAAGTGGCTCACAACCATCTGTAAAGAGATCAGTTGCCCTCTTCTGACCTGCAGGCATACACGCAGGCAGAACACTGTATACATAATAAATAAATAAACCTTTTAAAAATAGAAAGATAAAATTAAGATAAAATATAATTCAGACACAGTAAGGAAACTGGAACACAAAAACAAAATTAAATGATATGTGATTTTCTAAGAGAAAAAAGTCACTAAATTCAGTCTAAAACGTTCTAATCAATTTAACGGCATTTATCGCCTTCAAGCACGGGGCTACAGACAGAGCATCCTTGGGCTGCAGGAGCAGAGTCCTTTCAAACAGTGACCAACCACAGGGATCAAAAGCGTCTGGTCAGTACCCAGGCAGGTACAAAGTCTTGGTTCTCCGCTAGTGGTGCTGGAAGCTTCTGCCCACAGCTGTATAAAAGAGGTACAGTAGCAGAGACAGCTGGCCCAGTCTCTGGTCCCTAAGGCATCGACAAAATGCTCAGACAATTGCCCTCACCCCAGGCATGACCTCATCTCCAAAGGCAGAAGAAAAGCGGTGTCAAGGCCAGTTGCGATTTTAGCTTTATTTATGAAAAGTTAGTTAATAAAAATATATACTTGGTGCCTGTATAGCTTGAAATTAACAATAAATTAAGCCTTCTCCCCAGCCTTAGCGAAGACTGGCAGACAGGCCTTGAACCCTTACCTCTTTAGCGTCCATCACAGTACCTACGCCCACTGTTAGGGCCATGGTGGGTACCTTGGCAAGATCACCATCAAAGAATCTAGCATTGGCCAGGATGGTGTCCATGGCCAGGGTCTTCACACGGGTCCTGGACACTAGACTGGAGCCCGGCTCGTTAAAAGCAATGTGTCCATCAGGGCCGATGCCTGTGGAGATGGTAGAGCAGCCATGAGTCCCAGAGACTGAGAACTTCAAAAACAACAGACTCCCCTTCTCTTTGAAATCTTGGAAAGCTACATTTCTTCTCTCATCTGTGCCCTAAGTCAGGTCTACCTCAAGCTGTGACCTCCCTTCCCACCGCCTCTACCTGAGGCACAGACTCTGGGAACTTGCCTCCACCCTCAGCTAGAACTGTGTAAAATGCTTCCCTTGTGCTCCAGACTGGGGAAGTCTACTTCTCCCTTCCTCTTGCCCAGAGCCAGAGTCCAGCAAACCCAACAGCCTGGATGGCTGACTTTGTAAGTGTGCAGGACCTGCAAACTCCTGCCCTCCCCTCAGCTAGTTTTCCTTTCTCTTCTTTCCTAAAGACAGAGCCTCTCTCTGAGCCATGCTCACCTCCAACAAAGAGTTCGATCCCGCCTGCAGCCTGGATCTTCTCCTCAAAAGCAGCACACTCGGCCTGCAGGTCAGCTGCGTTCCCATCCAGGATGTGGGTGTTTTCAGGGTGGATGTCAATGTGCTTGAAGAAATTATTCCACATGAAGGAGTGGTAGCTCTCCGGGTGCTCTCGAGGCAGACCTGTGGGGTCAGGGGATCCTTGATCAGACCGGGGTTGAGCCCGAGCCCTCCTTCCAAGGGCCATGCTGGGAGATCACACTGGGAGTCACTTAGGAGACCACCCATCTGACCCCGGCCATGTAGGACTGGCTGGGCTGGGCTGTAACTGCATACTGGTGGGGGTGGGCTGAGAACTGGGAGATCTCATTCTGATCCCCACTGTAGCTCAGTGGTAGAGCATTTGAGTAGCATGTGAGAGCCTCAGTTTGAGCCTTTGCACCAGCTTGGGGTTGGAGAGAGGCACACACTCATCACCTTTTCATAAGGGAATGATCACAAGATGGAGTCTAGGAACACTGCAGCTAGAGGTTGCTTGCCCACCTGGGTGGGAAGACCGAGTCCTTGGGTAATGGATGCGACCACATCCTTTACCCTGGACCTTCTATCCCACCCCTGCTTCTATTATTTCCCATTAAGTCTGAACTTCAACTTGAACATTAAGTGATTGAAGAGAATATCAGAGCTTCTCAAAACTGAAAGATGTTTAAAAATAATCTCAATGTGAAGATTATTTAAAGTCCAGCCTTGGGGCTGGAGAGATGGCTCAGAGGTTTAAGAGCACTGGCTGCTCTTCCAGAGGTCCTGAGTTCAATTCCCAGCAACCACATGGTGGCTCACAACCATCTGTACTGAGATCTGGCGCCCTCCTCTGGCGTGCGGGCATACATCGAGGCAGAATGTTGTATACATAATAAATAGAGGGTGCTGGAGAGATGGCTCAGAGGTTAAGAGCACTGCCTGCTCTTCCAGAGTTCCTGAGTTCAATTCCCAGCAACCACATGGTGGCTCACAACCATCTGTACTGAGATCTGGCGCCCTCCCTTGCGTGCGGGCATACATCGAGGCAGAATGTTGTATACATAATAAATAAATAAATCTTAAAAAAAATAAAGTCAAGCCTTTAATACCAGCACTAGGGAAACAAAGGCAGGGGGAGGATCTCTAGGAGTTCAAGGCCAATGTGATCTACACAGTAAGTTCTAAGTCAGCCAAGGCTGCATAGTGAGACCCTGTGGCAAAACACTTGAAACGTTTTAAATCAGAGACCAAGAATGTTCATCAGGGGTAGAACACTTGCCATGCATACCTCAGGTGCTGGGTTCAATTCTCGGCTATGCCAAAATCAAAGGAAAATTTGTCTCAAAACATTTACAAGTAGGGCTGGCCAAGAGTTAGTGGCAAATGCCTTTAATCCCAATTCTGGGGAGGCAGAGGCAGGTGGATCTTTGAGTTTGAGGTCAGCCTGATCTATAGAATGGGTTCTAGGAAAACCAGGTCATATAGTGAGATCTTGTCTCAAAATAAACAAACAACAAAAACAAAAAGTACAGGTGGCAAGATGCTCAGCCGGTAAAGGTGCTTGCCACCAAGCTGATGGCCCGATCTCCAGGACCCACGTCACATGGTGGAAGGACATAACGGACTCCAGCAAGCAATCCTCTGATACACACACACAGACACACACAGACACACACACACACCCCCTAGAGGTAATTTTCAAAATATATTTAGTCTTTAAGACGAAATAAATAAATTGCTGTGCACAGCAGGGCACACTTGTGACTTGAGAGGAAAAGTGGGAAGATCACAAGTTCCAGGCCAATTTGGGATACACAGCAGGATCCTATTTCAAAAAAAAAAAAAAAAAACCCAAAAGGGGAAACAAAAACCATCTGGTCCATACCATAAATGAATGAATGCTATGTGAAGAAGCCAGGCACAAACAGCCAAGCGTATCCGTGACCTGACTCACATGGGGTGCCTGGAGAAGTCAGGTTCTGGGGAACAGAGCGAACACAGTGGTTTCCAGCACCTTGAGAGAAGGAAAACTGGGGAGCAGTTTGACAGGAAGTCTCAGCTCTGCAGGGTGAGAGTTCTGACAAGGGGTCACAGTGGTGTGAATGCGTTGAACTCAACATTAACACGTGCTCAAGAAAAAGGTGTCTGTGGCGGCTGGGGCAGGGGTACGGGTGTAGTGCCCACAGAGGCAGAAGAAAGTGTTAGGTCCTGTGGAGCTGGAGTGACAGGAGGTTGTAAGCCACCTGATGTGGGTGCTGGGAACTGAACTTGGGTTCTCTGCAAGAGCAGTATATGTTCCTTCTCTAGCAGGGAGTGGGATTGAGACAGGGTCTCTCTGTGTCACCCTGGCTATCTGGATCTTGCTGTGCAGAACAGGCTGACCTTAAACTCACTGAGATCCTACGGCTTCTGCCTTCCTAGTGCTGGAATTAAAGCCGGTATGTGTTCCTAACCACTGAACCACCCCTCCAGCCTTGGTTTTGTGCTTTTCAGCCAGAAATGCCTGTGTTTCCCAGGCTGCCCTCAGTTCTCTGGGCTAAATCAACCCCCTGCCTTATCCACCCTTTCCCTAACCCAGTAGTTGGGCTACTTCAAAACCCCCAGTTTTGAAGATGGTTAATGTTTACTTTATTAGGTTTCTGTTTGTTTGCTTGTTTGTTTTTTAACCTTTAAAATGAAACCACAGGGTAGCAGGAGGCAAGGACAGAGGACCAAAGGCACAAGTCTCAGCCTTCACCAAGGGGTCAGAAAGAAGCTGAAGGACACATGTGAGCAAACAGGCCACACACAGAACCTGGACTCCAGAATCTCATCTGCAGGTGTCCAAAGAGAAATGGCAGGGAGTGGGGGACCAAGAGAGGGGAAGGCACCTTCATAGTTATTAAGTATTTGCTAAAGCATCTGCTATGCACAGTAAGCCTCTGCACCAATCATGGCCTCTGTTACCCTAACTACTAAGGTGAGTCCCATCGTACAGCCGGGTAAAGCCAAGCTGCCAGAGACAATCACCTCTAAGACATTCCTCTCTCTCCAAGCTGAGTCCGTGAGAGGGAGCATGATGCCCCTAGCGCTGGGAAGAACATGAAGAACACTCACCCACATACTCATCCATGTTGAAGGTTTTCACGTATTTAAAGGAAAGGTCTCCATTCTTATAGTACTCGATCAGCTTCTGGTAGCAGCCAAGTGGGGTGCTCCCTGCAAGAAGCATTAGGAACGTCAGATCTGCAGTCCCCTCTATGCTCCAGCCCCACCTACCATCCATCTACTGTGAGCTGGTGTCTAGCGCCCATTAGACTGTTATATTCCAGGAGTCAGGACAGTGAGGGTGTCTGTCAGCTACAGAGGTCACTAGCCAGTATCTGAGTGACTGCCACACTCGATTCCTGATGTGATGTTCTACAAACATCAACTATGGGAAGACAGAGGCAACTACCCTAGAAGAGAGAGACCACTGTGCAGAAATGGGGACACAGCAGAGATGTAAGCTGTGCTTCAGAGTTCGGGGAAGACTTATCAGAACAATAGCAAAAGTCCTGGGTTGAGTTTCATGAACAGGTAAGCAAAGAAGACAGGACCACAAGATGGTAAAAGATGGAAGAGCCGAGCTGAGGGCATGGCACAGAGATGGGCCCCATCTCCAGCTACATGGCAGAAAAAAGAACAAACATACAAGAACCCTGATTGGATACTGGGTTAACTAAAAACTAACTTTCTGAGATGAGGGTGTGGCCAACGGGGGAGTCTTGAAGACACAAGATTAGTCCCTAACCAGGCCTACAGACAAGGAGAAGAATAAAAACTCATGTAGACTCCTGGGGAAAGGTTCTGAACACAGGCTGTGTATTAGAGGATACTGCAGAATGCTGTGCAGACTGGGCCTTAGGGCTATCAACAACTGTCCTCATTCCTGGGAGGTAAGGCCCGCAAGATTTAGGGTAAAGGGTCACAATGTCTGGAACTGACTGTCACATGACTCCAACAAGAAATTTTTTTTTTGGTTTTTCGAGACAGGATTTCTCTGTGGCTTTGGAGCCTGTTCTGGAACTAGCTCTGTAGACCAGGCTGGTCTCAAACTCACAGAGATCCGCCTGCCTCTGCCTCCCAAGTGCTGGGATTAAAGGCGTGCGCCACCTCCGCCCAGCAACAACAAATTTTGTAAGGGTAGACAGAGAACAAGAACCAGAGAAAAAAGTAAAGGTGCTACAATATTAATTGGTGATTCTAGGCAAAGATACCATACTGCTGATTTCAATTCTTTTAAATATTTGAAAAAAATTTTAAACTAAAAAGATATAGAAGGGAAAAACTCAACCTCATCCAGCCAAGATCATCACTCCTTTCCAAAATCCACCAACGTCTCCTTTCTGCCCCATAATAACTAATCTCACAGAGACTGCCCAAGCCTGCCTTGGCCTTCACCTCAGGGCCTTTCCACCCAGTCCTCTCTATAGGCCGTGCTCTTCCTTCTAGCAACTTCATGGCTAGCTCACTTCTTTGGGCTTTCCCAGAGGCCTTCTCTGCCCCCACATCTGACACAGCTTCCCACTAAGCACACTCCCCAGCCTTCTCCTGTGCTGCTTTTCTCTTCTGTTCCCTCCTAAAATACTCTACATTTTGCTAATTAACTTGTTTACCCTCTCTCTCCCCACTATAATTTAAGCTTTGGGAAGTAGGAATTTATGTTCTTTTTTTTTTTTTTTTTAAGTGTTGTTGCTTTATCCCTAGAACCTTAACTGCCTGGCTTACAGCAGGCACTCAAAGACTCATCTACTGAGTGGAAATGGAGAGGAGGCTCAGCAGCTAAAAGTACTTACTTGCCAGGCATGGTAGCACACACCTTTAATCCCAGCACTAGGGAGAGAGGTCGGTGGATCTCTCTGAGTTTGAGACCAGTCTGGTCTACATAGCCAGCTCCAAGCCAGCCAAGGCTACCTAGTGAGACCCTGTCTCAAGAAACAAAAAACAAAAGATTCCCTCTCAATTACATGTATGTGTGAGTGCAGGCAGCTACAGACTCCTAAAGAGGCCCTGCAGCTCCTGGAGCTGGAGTTACAGAGAGTTGTGAGCATACTAATATGGGTGCCGGGAACTGAACTCGGGTCCTCCACAAGACAGCGGTGCTCTTAACTGCTGAGCCATCTCCCCAGTCCTAAGAATGGTCTTAAACTTTTAATATAGTTTTTAAAAATCAAAAGACTATTTCATGACATATAAAAATTACATCAATGTCTACAAATAAAGTTTTATTGACAAAGCTACACATTCATATGCATATTGTCTGCGGCTGTTTTCCTATCTACAGCGGCAGAATAAGGAGCTATAATATTGAAGCTGAAACATTTGCTGCTATATTATTTACTGCAAAAGTCTGAAGGCCTCTTTCTTGTGGATGGGCCAAACAAAACCACGAAGACCAATATCCCCACTTGGGAAAGAAATATTTAGGATACTTTTTTGAGGCACTGGACCAAAGTATCTCCCTGTAAAGGTAACATTGTTTTTTCAGAAGACATTGGGTTTTATAATCAATTAAGTTTTATGGAAAATTATTTGAATGACTAACTTCTCAATTCTCCCATGACCAGTACTTAGCTAGTACCCCCTACATGCAGAGAACAGAAATTAACCCCATAAAATGAACATCTCAGGGCACCAGGGTTGAGTTAGGATGCCACTACTGCTAAGGAACCAGCCTGCCTCTATCCTAGGCTTACAAGCCATCTTATAGTAAAGATGAACTAGCTTCATTCCTGTTTATGATTAAATCTCTGTTTCTCAAGGATTAGGTTATGCCCCACTTGTAACCTTAACTACAAATGGCTTTGTGCTGCCTGTCCCAGGAATGGCAATCGGGTGTTTGTTTCAAAAAGTTGTTTATAACCATCTCGAGACCCTACATTTGTTTCAAAACGTTATACGACCCTCTACGACCTTGTTATAACTCCATTTGTGATTTCCTTGCTTTGACCACCTGTTATATTCTGTTCCCATCACCCTGCCTATGGCCTCCCCCAATCTGGAACCCCTACCCCTGAGATCTATAGAAGCCTTGTCTTCTTCACTTCCAATGTTGCCTTCTGAAATCCCAACTTTGGGTTCCAGAAGCAGCCGGCTGGCTAGTTCCTGGTGCACCTTTTAATAAGGCTTGCTTTAATTGGTCGTGGAATTGGTTTTTCTCAGGACTAACACTGCCTCACCGAGACTCCTTCTGTTCCAGGATTTTGCTGGAATAGGCAGCACTAAAGCAAGCCCGGTGCCTTTCTTCTCTACGGGGAGGACACCAGGGCAACAGCATTTTAATCCATCTTTTAAAGTCTCTGGGCTAAGTGAGCCCATGATCCTGACCCCTTTAAAGGGCTCCAGCGACCTCTGTCCGCCCCTCGGCACACCACCCCCTTTCCCACAGCATACCGGTGGGGAGCCCCAAGGTGAAGTACTTGTCAGGCCCTGGGTTAAACTGGATGATGCGGTTCCTAATGTACTTGGCAGCCCACTCGCTGGCCTGGGAATAGTGGTCCAGGATAATGAGCTTCATCTCGTCCTGCAGCATGGAGATAACAGGCTGAATTAAGGGAAGGGCAGGGGGCAGAGAAGGCCGGGGAGGGGGACAGAGTCTCTCTAGCCTGGCAACAGCCTTCTCCCAGCTCACAGGTGAACAGGCTAGGCCGGGTGCCTTCACTGACCACCAGGAGGCAGTATTGTGGGGCCATCCTTGGCTGGGGAGGACCACCCAACGCCCCAGAATTTTCTGGACCCTTTCCTTCCTGAGTAAACGGGGTGGGTCAGTGCCTCCTCGATCTCACGATAGGGCACTGGAACCACACAGCATGGAGTCACCTAGCAGCAGGGCCCGTTCCTGCCCACATCCTCATCCTCACCCAGGCCGGGTTCTCTCTGTCTCGAGCTCCCTTCGCTACCAGAGGTGCCACGGGGTCACCTTGGGGCACTAGAGGAGGAGGCGGCAAGTGCTGCAGAGGGGGGAGGGTGCTTCCTGGGTCCTTAGTTTCCCCCAAAGTACCAAGGGATACAGATAAGTCTGCGGCAGGAGGGCAAGTGGCTTGCCATCCGTCCCCGGCCCAGACTGCGCTCGCGCTGCCCCTCGGCCCGCCAGTGACCCAGGTCCGGGGGTCGGGGGCTCCGGCTGGATCGTATCCACTTACATGCACGCTTCCCGCGGCTGCGAAGGTTACAGCACTGGCGGCTGGGCCCGCGCGGGTCACGTGGCCGCGGGTCACGCGGTGCGCGCGCCGCCAGCTGACTCAGGGCGGCCCAGCCCTGCCGCGCTGCTGAGCTTGCGGTCTCCTGACCTGGGGGTGGAGGCGAGTGTGTGTGTGTGTGTGTGTGTGTGTGTGTGTGTGTGTGCGCGCGCGCGTATGTGTAGTGCAAAGTGTGTGTGTGTGCGCGCGCGTGTGTGTAGTGCAAAGTGTGTGTGTGTGTAGTGCAAAATGTGTGTGTGAAGTGCTTGTGTGTGAAGTGCAAAGTGTGTGTGTGTGTCTGTGCAAACTTAGATGTTTAAGTGCGAAGTGGACCGTGACTCTGGCTGCTGACTGTGCGACCGTGGTCCCCCTCAGCCTAGGGTGGGGTGCACACAAGCAGAGCAGCAGTTCTGGATAAGGAGTTGCCCCATGTTGGCCTTAGGAGAGGTGCAGTCTACCTGAGCACTGCTTTCAAGGGACTTTTGACAGGGCTTAATCTGCAGCTAAATCTGGTTATGAGTATGAGCTTTTTTCCTTATCCACAGAATTCTGACCTTGAAAAAGGAGACTTTTTAAAGGTTTGGCTGTGCAGACTCGTGATCGCACAGTGGAACAGAGAGACGTCAGCAGTCAAAGGCTCCCTCCTATGCTCAGGTCACAAGGAAGCCGGAGGAAGGTACATTCACTGCCCTTTCAATCACCTCATTTGTGAAGCCTCTCGGAGGGGGAACTATTGTTCCCTTGCCAGTAGTCAGGCTAGTTACTTACGTCGAAATTCTTGTGTGTTAGCCAGCCAGAGATGGAAATCAGAACAAGGAGGGTAAGGAGGGTCCTTGCCATTCTATAGCCCTGCCTGTCCTGAAACTATGTAGACCAGGCTGACTTTGAACTCACAAAGATAGCTCTGCCTCTCTTTTCCTGAGTGCTAGGATTAAAGGCATGAGCCACCACATGGGAAACCAAAACAGGCACCACACTATTGTTAAGGAGCCACATTGTTATACTTAGTTATTAAGTCTCCAAACTTTATAGGAATAAGTTTGTTTCCTAAGCCTTGAGTCCTTGGTCCCTTACTCTTCTGTCCAGGTGCTGAAGGTCTATTATCTCTACAGTTGTTTTCTATCAACCCTAACTGTACCCCCAAAAAAGGGATCTCAAAAGCCAGTGAGAAGCTACTCTCTGAAAGCCCAGCTTGGGGAGAGATAACCCACTGGCCACTGTAGTTCTAACTACAGCTTGCTTTAATCAGACAGTCCTGGAACTGCCTGTGTCTGGCCGCGTGTCATTGTGTCATTCCCCACCACCACCCCTTGCCTCAGATCTAAAACACACCTGCTTCAATCTGAAGATCCGAAAAGCAAAACACCGCCTCTTACCTTGACCTTAGTCTGACAATGGCAATCCTGCCTTCAGGAATCTCAGAATGAGACTACGTCTGAGAGCTGTCTCCTCCCGTTTTATAATCCTCTCTAGGGCTGGGATTAAAGGCGTGCACCACTGGGATTAAAGACATGAACTGCCCGGTTTCTATGGCAACTAGTGTGGCTACTGGGATTAAAGGTCTGTGTCATTGTGGCTACTGGGATTAAAGATGTGTGTTATCATTACCCGGTCTATCAGGCTGACCAATAGGACTGTTTTACTCTCAGATCTTCAGGCAGGCTTTATTTATTAAAATACAATTGAAATGCCACTACAGCCTTCCTCAAACAATGAGGTGCTGTTAGGTCCAAAGGGAATTCCAGTTCCCCAAATTTCAAAAAGACTGTCCAAATATCCAGAAACAAACTCAACCTGGACTGTAGGAGGATTTCTGGTGGTTAGAGAAAAGCCAGCATTCCTCAGGAACTTGTGAAACTGGTTCCCATCTGCCAAAAAATGAGTCATTTCCCTTCCCTCTGGCAGAAGGGACACATGGCTACCTGGGGGGGGGGGCTATCAGTATATCAGACCACGTGCTGGTATCACAAATACCTGTCAAATGTTTCAAAGTCCATGCTAGCAACCTAGCCTTTCTCACCGTGTTCTCCTCTACCCTAAATTGCTTTCAGTTCACAGCGGCTCCCAACACACACAGTTACTCATTCTCCTTATAACCTTGCTATTCCCACTAGGTTTGTTTTCTATTCTCATCCCCTGCTATTCCCCCTCTCTCACAGACAGCCCTGGCCATGTCCAGTCTGCTGGCCATGTCCAGTCTGCTGGCCATGTCCAGTCTGCTGGCCATGTCCAGTCTGCTGGCCATGCCCAGTCTACTTCTCTCTCTCTCTGCTCAAGACTCCTCCAGATACCTCTAGCTGTTCTCTCACATCTACAAGAAAAACCTTTCCCTTAACCATTTTAGAGAGTGGTCATGTCGTTCATGTATACAGTGGCTATATTTAGTTCTCTTGACTAGTTCTACTGTGGATAGACCCAGGGGTTCATCTGCCTCTTCCACTGACTGTATGTATGACATTCTTGTCTGCTTCAGATGTGGTAGAGTCCACAGAGTAGACACCTTTACAATCTAAGGGATTTGGTTCTGGCCTCCCTAAAGTCGATACATTTTAAACTACTTTTAAATTTAATCAGAAATTGCACCTCATTATGAGGACGGCAGATGTCCCACATGGAAGTTCTGGCGCTGATCTCCAAAGGCATGAGAAGCACAGGCCTGAACTGCAGCATCTACATCCAGACCGTTCCCAAAAGAGGGTGACTCTGCAGCTGACTCCATCTCCCTTGAATTATCCCTCCTGGAGGGAGCCAGCATCTGGCCTTTGTTAAGCCTGGAAACCTGGAGCCAGCCTGGGGAGTAGTCAGAAATGCTCATGCGCTTGAGGTAGTAACTCGAGCAAATGGTCTTTGTATCACCTACAGGAGTGTTAAATGGATTCACAATGCGGTACACTCAACCTCTAGAATGTTGTTGTTGTTGTTATTTTAGAGACAGGGTCTTGCTACAGAGCCCAGGCTGACTCTGAGCGCGCGCGCACGCGCGCACACACACACACACACACACACACACACACTCTCACTCCCTCTTTTGAGGTCCTGGAGGTTGAACCCAGGACTTTATGCTTGCTTGCTAAGAGCTCTGCCACTGAGCTATGCATCCCCCAGCTCAGGGTCTTGTACTCTTGGTCCTCCCACGTTAGCTCCCCAAGAGCTGGGATTACAGGTCCGTGCCTCTAGGCTCCAACCCTGAACTTTTTCATCTGGCCAAACTGGAAGTGTACACCCACGAAGAACAACTTCCCATTTCCTCTTTGCCCAGCCCTGCCCACCCATCCCCAGTCCCTGATAGCTACTTTTCTACTGCCTTTGGTCTTAGGCTATTCTAGATTGTTCATGTCAGTAAACAGTGCGTAATGTGTTCCTTTGTGCTGGGCTGCTGGGTGACTCTCCAGGGGAAATGTCAAATTAATGTCTGCCTCCAAATCGAGATGGCACCAACAGCCCCAAGAATGACTCATACAAGCTTACCTGTGGAGTAAAATGAATTTAATGGGATTCCGTACAGAGTGGTGAGCTGATCACACACACACACACACACACACACACACACACACACACACACGCCAATGTCTACTAAGCCTCTGTGTTCTATGTGCAAGTGCTTTGAGAACTGCCCAGTGTTAGTACAACACAGGCAGCAGGGTCAGACAGGTTAAAGTATCTTCTCGCGTGTACTCTGCCCTTTCTCTTATCGGGGATTCTGCTGGTCTCAGCAGGCACTGTTTGACTGTGGGGAGGATGTCTTGTTTTCCTGGCAGTCTGGGAAGTAGATCAGATAACTCACAGCTTACATCCTATGGAGTTACCCTGGCTGGGATTCAGAAGGCTAATCTCAGTACATTGGCTTCTTTCATATAACAGTGTCTATCTACATTGGCTTCTTTCATATAACAGTGTCTATCTACCTGGGTTGCTCGTGTTGGAGAATGGGTCAGAATTTCCTCTTTAGACAGTAATATTTCGTCTTATAAACATACTTTTAGATGCTATCTGCCGCCCATCAGTTTAACTGCTCAATTCTAGTACAAAACAGCATCAGGATTGCTAACCCATACAACCCCCGGGAAACAGGTGCATCAAAGAGTACGGGGCTACGTGCAACTGCTCTGGGCTTTAAGATGGTGATAAGCTCCATTCATTGCCAAAGATATTTAAGCAAGCAAGTGCTTTCTCTGTACTCCCTTTAGTATGGTTGTTTCATCCATTTTACTGTAGTAATATTGTAAGCCCCTCCCTCAAGGACCTCTAACCGCCAGGTTCCACCCACAGACTACTGTAACTGCCCCAGCTGCTGGACCCTGCCCCCATCCTATAGAGTAAAATGTCCAACCTCTGGATATGAAATCCCACCAATATCCACCTTGAAAAATTCCACCCCCTTTCCCAAGAAACTCTATATAAGCCCCATGTCCTGTTGAGTTGCCGTGGTTTCTCGATGGAGCAGACAGCCACCCTCCTGGTTTTTCCCTCCCAATAAATCTCTTGTGTGAGGTTTGTCGTGCAGTGTGACTTTGTGGTATTCCTTGGCTCCCAGCTTCTAGGAGACCTTTCCATTCAAGCTGTAATGCTCACAGATATGATAAGTCATAAAGTGTTCTCATGTATGCTAGCTCTGTGTATCAGCTTTGTATCACTGGAACAAATGTCTGGGATAATCAGCTTCTTTAAAATAAAAAGACTGCCGGGCGGTGGTGGCGCACGCCTTTAATCCCAGCACTCGGGAGGCAGAGGCAGGCGGATCTCTGTGAGTTCGAGACCAGCCTGGTCTACAAGAG
>NC_022020.1:26727162-26733975 GCF_000317375.1 Microtus ochrogaster
GGAGAGGAGGGAGAGGAGGGAGAGGACGAATGCTGAGGTCTCACCACAGCCTGGGTTCAAGTCCTGAGATGGGGAAAGGTTATCAATGCGGGGAAATGTATTGTCCAACCACCAGATGAGTTTCACACAGGTAGCCAGCACTGAATATCTCCAGCCATCTTTAGTTATACATCAAAAACAAGCATATTTTCCCATACTAACAATTTTTCCCATCCTCCAATGTTAGCGTCTGGCAAAAACAAATATGTCAAATATATTTTCTCCCAACTTTTACATCAAAACATCTTTAAATCAAAAACAACACTAAGGCCGGGTGGTGGTGACACACACCTTTAATCCCAGCACTCTGGAGGCAGAGGCAGGTGAATCCCTGTGAGTTCGAGACCAGCCTGGTCTACAAAAACTAGTTCCAGGACAGCTAAGACAGGGAAACCCTGTCTCAAACAAACAAACAAAAACAACACTAATCATTTTCTTGTTTGGCCAAATATCGAGCCAGGTACATACTGTTTTTACAAAACTAAAAGGTGATTGACATAGGCACACATTTTCAAGAACAACAATCCCATTCAAAACATCTTTACAGAAATAGGGGTGATCTGCCTCCAATCCTGTCAGCGCTGAGTGAGAACAGCTCCTGGCATCTAGAGTGACAGCTGGCATCTGCAGGCAAGAAACCTGAGAAGCATCAGCTCCCAATGGATTTTAGGGGAAAATATTCAAGAAAAAAAATGGGGTTTCCAGGAATGATCACATCTGTCCCCTGCATGATAGACTAAAACTGCCAAGAGAATCATCAATATTACAAGGGAGAAGAGAGCATGCAGGTCACGCGGTCCTAGCAGTATTCTGCGCTGTCCTGGCGTCCAATGGCTCTTGCCAAATGAGACTGTCCCCGTGGGCTTTGCCTCATCTGGAGACCCGTTGGACAAACACTCATATACTGGTCTGAAACTAGGCCACACGATTCCCAACAAAGGAGGAAGAAGGAGAAAAAAAAAAGGTTTGCACCAAGCTGGTGGCACACTTGGGAAGCAGTGTCACTGTGACTTCAAGGTTAGCCAGCATGTAGCCAGTGAGTTCTAGGCCAGCTACCAGTGTTACAGAGTAATAGCCTGCCTCAAAAAAATTTTAAAAAGAAAGGATAAAAGATTTATTAATTCTCAAGAGTCTAGAGCCCAGCATTCTCTTCAAGGACATGCCTTCAATTGCTGGAAGAAGTCTGTGCTGGCTAATATTATGTCAGCTTGACACAGGTTAGAGTCATCTAAGAGGAGAGAACCTAAAATAAAAAAATGTCTCCATAAGACTGGACTGTAGGCAAGCCTGTAGGACATCTTTCTCTCCTCCTCCTCTTCTTCTTCCCCTGCCTCTTCCTTTCCTTTTTTGTATGCAGAGGGTGTGTGTTCGAGACAGGGATTCTCTGTGTAGCTCAGAGATCCACCTGCCTCTGCTTCCCGAATGCTAAGAGGAAAGATACCAAGTACAACTAATTCGCTTTTTGGGAGGTGGGGAGACAGGGTTTCTCTATGTAGCTCTGGAGCATTTTCTTAATTAGTGATTGATTTGGGTCAGCTCAGTCCATTGAGTGGGGCCACCCCTGAGCTGGGTCTATAAGAAAGCAAGTTGAACTAGGCTGTGGTGGGCATACACCTTCAATCCCAGCTCTTGGGAGGCAGGGGCAGGTGGATTGTTGTGAGTTCGAGGCCAGCCTGGTCTACAGAGTGAGTTCCAGGACAGTCAGGGCTACACAGAGAAACTCTTCATCTTGAAAAACAAATAACAAAAAGTGTGTGTGGGGGAGTACAAACATAGTTATTATAGACTCCATCACAAAGGAATGAAAACGAAAGACATGGCTGGTGTTGTGACTCAGATGTGGGATGGGAAGGCAGGCCAGACGTCGGAAGATACAGTGTGGGCCAGGTTCCAGGGATGACTCTGGGAAAGGACTTTGAAGCTACTGCATAGGTGGCAGTTGTTTCAGATAGCATCTTACTATGACACTTGGGTGGGTATGCAAGTGGAGAGCGTCCCATCTCTGCCTGCCCCGTGCTGGGATGACGGTATGTGCCATCACCTCTGACAACACCCAGTCTGGTTCTAAGTCCTGGAGCTACCACTGGAGATGGTTTAACTTCTGATAAATGACTTCGTTTCCTTGTACCCTAATTGCTTTGTCTACAAAACAGAGAAATGGTAATTACTGTATGGTGTGAACTGTCAGTACTGAGAGTGATAGTCCTAGAGAGAGCGCATACGTAAAACATTAAGAAATTTCTTTTTTTTTTTTTTTTTTTTTTTTTTTTTTTTTGGTTTTTCGAGACAGGGTTTCTCTGTGGTTTTGGAGCCTGTCCTGGAACTAGCTCTTGTAGACCAGGCTGGTCTCGAACTCACAGAGATCCGCCTGCCTCTGCCTCACAAGTGCTGGGATTAAAGGCGTGCGCCACCACCACCCGGCTATTTCTTTTTTTTTAAAGATTTATTTATTATGTATTACATATACAACATCTGCCTCCATGTATGCCCACACGCCAGAGGAGGGCAACAGATTTCACTACATGGTTGTGAGTCACCATGTGGTTGCTGGGAATTGAACTCAGGACCTCTTGAAGAGCAGGTGGTGCTCTTAACCACTGAGCCATCTCTCCAGCCCCCATTAAGAAATTTCTATGGTCATTACTAAGATTTAGAGATAGTTAGAGGGCTGGAGAGATGGCTCAGCTGTTGAGAGCACTGGCTGCTCTTCCAGAGGTCCTGAGTTCAATTCCCAACAACCATATGGTGGCTCACAACCATCTATAATGAGATCTGGTGCCCTCTTCTGGCCTGCAGGCACACATGGGAGGAATGTTGTATACATAATAAATAAATAAATCTTAAAAAAAGAGAGAGAGAGATAGTTGGAAAAACCAATAGGGTCTGATTTTGTAGAGGAGGAGGGATGTGTGCAGCCAGACATGAACAAAGACACAGAGGCACATGCACCAGGGATGCAGGACCCAGGTTTAATAAATAAAGGCACGAGATACAGTAACACATATCAGTTATTTCCACTTTGTATGCATTAAGGTAAAAGAAAGCTATTGCTATACTCAAACACAGTCATATAGACTATCTGAAATAAATTATAAATGTATTAAGCATATAGACTATTTCTCTGAAATAAATTATGTCTTAAGCATACACATGTATTTCTTTGGTGACTTGGTTAATCTTAATTCAAGATTATTTAACAGAATTTTGAAATTGAAAAATTTTTGGAGTCATAGTCTGTGTTTTACTAACAATTTACCATGGCTTCCCAGTACCACATCAGACTTGCCGTGTGTGTGCGTGTGCGTGTGTGTCGTGTACATGTGCGTGTGCACGCGCAAGCTCCTGTAAGGGGGTCAGGACAATCTTAGGTTAGGTTCAGGGTCTCTTTGGTAGTGTGCTGAAGAGGTTGGGCTGGCTGGCTGGCCCATCAGCTTCCAAGGATTGCCCTCTCTCTGCTGTCAGTCACCTTCCCACAAGAGTACTGGGATTACAGATGCATGTGGGGTTTTGCTTTGTTTTGCAGGTTTCAGTGATTCGAACTCAGGTATTTTCACAGCAAGCATTTTTATCCACCAAGTCCTCCTCCCAGACTCAGCTTAATTCCTTTGGCCATTACATATTCATTAATAAAAAACCATGCTCAAGACCATTACCTGAGCCAGAGTACTGTATGTGTACTGGCTCAGATGTAACAGTGCTAAGAAATGTGGTCCATGGTCTGGAGAGATGGCCCAGTAGTTAAGAGCACTGCCTTCTTTTCCAAAGGTCCTGAGTTCAATTCCCAGCAACTACACAGTGGCTCACAACCATCTGTAATGAGGTCTGGTGCCCTCTTCTGGCCTGCAAATAAATCTTGAAAAAAAAAAAAAAGAAAAGAAAAGAAAAAGATAATGTGGACCAGATTTTATTGGCTTAGGCACATAACACCTTTTGCAGAACATCACTCTCTCGTGCTTCAGGGCTGCAGGGACGCTCCTGCTCAATGACTTTTTAAAAACTCTGCCCCAGGACAAAAAGGAGCTTTGTCACAGCTTGCTCTTCCAGCGGTGGCCTACTCCAGTGACACGCTTTGCTCTTCAATTTGCATAATCCTGTCAATTTGCTAAATTGACACCGAAAACTGAACAAGGAGTAGACTTTATTCAATGGATTATTTCAAAGGTCAAGAATTTGGGGGTTCTTTTATTTAGAATTAACAGTGCTTCAAATAAATGAAGGATTCTTCCAATGGCATTTGTTACAGATTTCCTGGGTCTTGGAATGCGAGGGAAACGAAAAGCTCTGTATGCCAATGACATCATTAAAATCCCAGAACTGCTCAGCTAGAAACCAGGATTGCTGACACAGGCCAAGTTTCATGACAGTTACCACTGTCTTGATGGGACACACTGGATGCTGTTTGTGCAGCATCTCACCGAATACGGAGAGACAGCCGACACCTTCCATAAAATCAGCCATGCTTTGCTTCAATTTTGAATAAATACTATTTGTACTTTTGTCTAAACATTCACCCAAAGTTTTATTTGTATTATCGGTAACAAAAGCAGCGGGAGTTTTCCCTTTAACTGCTAACTCAGTAAAAGACCGTGAAATTTATTAGTTTCTCAAGTCTCATCTGGAAAGGGTTCTGCTTGCAATAGCCTTACAAGCAAACCTTCCTCTTTGTAGGAAAAAGGCAGCACAAATGACAAGCTGTCCCTGCGCTGCGATCACTTCTGTTGTGGCTACAGCAAGCCAAGTGGCCATTTTGATATTGTGATAAGTAATGGAACCACCGCTGCTTTTATTTTGGCAACAGATCTTATTTTAGCATTTGAAAAGTGCTTCCAAGTTCCCATGTAGACAGAGAAAGTGCCAGGCTGGCAAGATGGCCCAGTGGTTAAGAGCACTGCCTGCTCCCCCCTAAGGATTCCTAGCACCCGTATGTACATGTCAGCTTATAACTCTCGGTAACTCCAGTCTCAGGGCATCAGGCACACACGTGGTACACAGACATATATGCAGACAAGACACACATACACATAAAACAAAAACAGAACCCCCTCAAACAAGAAAACGCTTCCGCTAGCAGTTCAGGTAGGAAGTCCTTAAATCTCTGCTTCCCCCTTTTCTCCTCCTCGTCTTCTTCTAAGATTGTCTCAATATACAGCCCAGGAAGCCTTCAGACTTAGTCATCTTGCTCCCGACTCCTGAAAACTGGGATTAGAGGCTGGGGCTGCCACGCCTAACTTCCAATATTGTTTTAAACTGGATTTCTCATAACCAAAACTTTATCTGCTTTGCAGTTCTCTTAGTACAAAAATGAGGACACCATACGTACCTATTGCTTGGTGTGTTATTGTCGTAGGCTCACTGCGTGTGTAGCACGGGATGTCCTGGAACGTGCTCTGCAGACCTGGCTGGCCTTGAACTCACAGAGACCCTCCTGCTCGTGCCTCCAGACCGCTGAGACTAAAGACGTGAGCCCTGCTCGCTCATGCATTTTCTTTATGCCTGTTGATATACGCTAGTTTATTTCAGTCTTTCTACTTTTTTTTATTAAACGAGTTCCCTGCACGATGTACAAAGAGCATAAGGGGGCTCTTTCCTCCCGATAAATATCCATAACCAAGCAAATATAGACTTTCCTCCCTGGCATTTGTGAGTTCCTATATGACTATAAGAACAAATAAAAGAATAGAAAATAGAAGCCGTCACAAGAATGAAAAATACTTAATGTGCAAAATGCAGAGCGCTTTCTTTCTCCGGTCACTCACAAGTCTGAACTCACGGTAAACCATAAACAGGGATGGCGGAAGGGTGGTGGCCAGCGGTTAAGGGTTTCGTAAAACCGAACCGGGCATCTGATGGGGGTGGGGGAGGGAGAGAACTTCCTGTTTGCCAGAAAAAAAAGACATTTGAGCAGATTCTCAAAGTCTCCTCAAGAGCCCAGAACTGGTTTTATGAGGCTTTTGGGAACTAGGCGTTCAGAGCCTGGCAGGCTTTCAGAAGAGGAAGTGTTGAGGTATTTCAGGACTTTCAGCTGGGTTAGCTCATCAGCGCCAGGCTGCCTTGACGTCATCAGAGGCCCTCGCGTATTTATTGGCTGAGGTCTGGAGAGGCTTCCCTGATTGGCTGTGTCTTTTGACTCTGGCTCTGGAGCGTGGTTACTGGAGCGAGGCCGTCTGTGACTGGCTGAGGCTGAGGACGCCGGTGCTGACTGTTGACTTCGGTAATTATCGGTGGCTACTGTTGGAATTTCTGCTGAGAACAGCGCTTTCCTTCCTGAATATGGATTTAATTCTAGGTCTTCCCGTCTGTTTTTCCTTGGAGCAGAAGGGACTTTTCAGCTCTTTATTTGTGAAGAAAATGAGCTTTTCAGCAAAGAGCAGCCACTAAAGTGATTTAAGTGCCTGTTGCTGAGGCAGAAAATTAGCATAGACAGAATTTAGAATGCTTTGGAAGGAGAAAAACAAGGCATTCGAAATGGGGGGGGGGGGCGTGGTAGCGACAAAGTCAATGCAAGTCACAGGACAAAGATGTACCCAATAAATGCAAGCGATTGTGTGAAGAGGGGCCGGGGGGGAGGTAGAGGAAGCCCACCCTGACGGGAGGAAATAGAACTCTTATCTCCTTGTAAAAGTCCCAGGCTTAAGGAACGTTAAAAGAGCTGACAACGTCTATCAAAAACTGAACAGTTCAATGCAGCTATAATACAGAATAAAATGGAGCAATTGGAAAGTCACAATTCGGGCTGGTGTGATAGCTCACTCAGTATGGCGGTTATCTTGTAAG
>NC_022020.1:26734193-26738029 GCF_000317375.1 Microtus ochrogaster
AAAAAATAAAATAAAAAACTGGATGTGGCGGCACATGCTTGTAATTCCAGTGCCCAGCGCTAGGGAGGCAAAGACAGGCTAATACCTGTGGCTTGCTGGCCGGACAGCCTAGCCTATCTGACAAGCTCCAGGCCAATGAGAGACCTTGTCCTAGAAACAAGGTGAATAGCAGCTAAGGAATGGCAGCTGAGGTGCTCCTCTGGCCTTAACGTGCACAGGCACTTATGCACCTATATGAAATCACACAGAAGGACACAGGTAGGTGGATGTGGGGGCACGGACCTATAATTCCAACTACTGGGAAGCTGAGGCAGGAAATTTGTAAATTCAAGGTTTATCTGACCTACAGAGTATGTTCAAAGCCAGCTTGAGCAATTTAGTGAGACCCTGTCTCAAAGCAAAAATAAAACAAACAAAAACCAAAAACAACCAGGCAGTGGTGGTACATGCCTTTAATCCCAGCACTTGGAAGGCTCTGTGAGTTTGAGGCCAGCCTGATCTACAAAGTTCCAGAACAGTTAGGGCTACGCTCAGGGACCTTGTTTTGAAAAAAACAACCAACAGCAATACCTGTCCTCCAAAAAAACAAAAACAAAACAAAACAAAAAACCCCAACCAGACATGCAAAGTTGGGATTGGAGAGATGGCTCAGAAATTTAGAGCACTTGTTGCTCTTACAGAGGAACTGGATTTCCAGCGGCTACATCATGGCTCATCACCACCGGTAACTCCAGTTACCATTGCATCAGACACTCGTGTGGCATACATACATACATACATACACATGTAAAATCAATTTAAAAAAACATACAAAATGGGCTGGGGATATAATACAGTGGAAGGACATTTGCCTAACAGGCCCAAGGCCCTGGGTTTAATCCCCAATACTGCAAAGTAAACAAATTAATAATTTAAAGGGCCCAGTTCCACAAGCCTCTGTGAGGATGATCAAAAGTTCAGTCCAGGAAAAGTAAGATCTAGAGTACACGTGCCTCATTTATGCTGAAATATGCGTCAGGGTCAGAGGGAAGAGGACCCGGTGCTCCTGGACACACAGACAGTCTCTGGAAAGATATCGGACATGTGGAGGAGAGGGCTGACAGCTTCCAGTCCTTGTGGTTAGGACTCTTCCTTCCACGATGAATCCTCTTAATGCTGGTGTTTGGTTTTTGTTTGTTTTTTTGAGACAAGGTTTCTCTGTGAAACAGTCCTGACTGTCCTGGAACTCACTGTGTAAACCGGGCTGGTTTGAACTCACAGAGATCTGCCTGCCTCTGCCTCCCGAGTGCTGGGATTAAAGACGTGTGCCACCATCACTTGACTCTTGATACTGTTTGATCTCATCATGCTCTGTGACACGTTGTCTTGAGACCGAGTCTTAAGTTATGTCACTCTGTCATTGTGACCTGAAGTTCTCAGACAAAATCCACCCAGCTTCTCTGGAAGAGCATTCAGTGCTCCAAACTGCTGAGCCACCTCTCCAGTCCCTCAAGTCTCTCTCTCTTTGCTTTTTCGAGACCTGTGTAACCATCTTGATTGTTCTGAAACTCAGTAGATCTTCCTATGTCTGTCGCCCAAGTGCTCGGATGGAAGGTATATGCCACCACCATCCTGCTACACTTTTTTTTTTCCCTTGGGATCTGACTTTTGAACTTTTTTTTTGAAGTGTAACTTTTACATATTAAATTAAATGTACAACTCAATTTTCACTTAGTAATTTTTTGGTTTTGTTTTTCTGTTAGCTTGTTTTTTGAGATGAGATGATATAAGCCAGGTTGGCTTCCTAACTTGCTTTAAAAGCGAGGATGATCTTGAGTCTTTGACCCTTCTGCCTCTGTTTAAGTGCTAGGATTACAGCCCTGTGACACAAAGCCTGGTTTTATGTGGCACTGGGGACTGATTCCAGCACAAGCACTCTACCACCTTGGCTAAATTCTCAACCCTAATTTTTTTAATTTAACTATATATTTAGCTAGATGAAGCCACAACTAGCTCCAGACAGTCTCACAGTGTTCAGCAGCCCCCAGCCTCATACAGGCACTGAGTGTTTGGTTACTGTTGAGATGCCCCCTGGGCAGCTCAGTACCAGAAAAGTAACAGAGATCACTGATGGTTTTGCTATTAACTAATGCACAAGTAAGAGCTTTGTATATATTCTACAAAGTAAACTTTTATTGGCTTTAGATTTTAAAAAATTTCTTTAAAGATGGCTAGTGAATATTTTTAAGATATGCGGCTTGCATTTCTTTGAGAAAGCCTGATGAAGAACAGTGCTAGCACCCTGGGATTAATATTCCTTCCTTGTTGATGCCTCCTCCTGAGATAAACCTTGCTTGATGTCACGCTCCATCCAGTTAGCTTTTCTTTTTCTTTTTTTTTCTTTCTTTTTTTTTTGGTTTTTCAAGACAGGGTTTCTCTGTGGCTTTGGAGCCTGTCCTGGAACTAGCTCTTGTAGACCAGGCTGGTCTCGAACTCACAGAGATCCGCCTGCCTCTGCCTCCCGAGTGCTGGGATTAAAGGTGTGCGCCACCACCGCCCGGTGCCAAATTTTTCTTTCTTTTTTTTTTGGTTTTTCAAGACAGGGTTTCTCTGTGGCTTTGGAGCCTGTCCTGGAACTAGCTCTTGTAGACCAGGCTGGTCTCGAACTCACAGAGATCCGCCTGCCTCTGCCTCCCGAGTGCTGGGATTAAAGGCGTGCGCCACCATTGCCCGGCCCCGGTTAGCTTTTCATGACCTTCACTGAAATTGGGACCTCATGGTGTATACTCTCTCGAAATAGTGGTTTCTCCTTCAACATTTAATCTATGAAATCCACCCATCTTGTTGTTTTTTTTTTTCCTACTGTTTTGTAGTATTCTGTGACATAAGTAGGCAATTTTTAAAAATTGTTCCATGCTTGGAGACGGGGTGATGGTGGTGCATACCTTTAATCCCAGCACTCAGGAGGCAGAGGCAGGCAATCTGAGTTTGAGATTAGCTTGATCTACAGAGCGAGTTCCAGAACAGCCAGAGCTACAAAAAAATAACCCTGTCTTAAACACACAAACAAACAAGCAAAATTGGTGTTCAGGGTTATTATTAATGAAGCTATGATCGACAGGTACATATTTTGCTTAGAGAGTACCACATTATGATGGCTCTAGGCTGTGAGTTTGTACTGCAGTGCTCCCACCAAGCTCAACAGCAGCTTGAGGTTGTTGCTCCAGCCAGACACACAATGATGAGGGGACAACCAACGCTCAACGTCAGGCTCTGTCACTAAACTATAATGTTCAGCCAGTTAGCATTTTCAACACATTTTAAATTTACATTGGATTTATAGGGATGTACCTCTGTTACAAGTGAGGGAGTTTCTGTTGGTAACCATAGTAACCACTCATGCTATTGGTATTAGAAAAAAGGTCAATTTTCTTTCTTTCTTTCCCTTCTTCTTCTTCTTCTTCTTCTTCTTCTTCTTCTTCTTTTCTTTTCTTTTTTTTTTTTGCAAAGTCATTCTGGCAATATGCAATTCTCTCCACTGCCTTGATTAAGAATCCTGAGTACAGGCTGGGCAGTGGTGGTACATGCCTTTAATTCCAGTACTCAGGAAAAGCAGAGGTAGTTGAACCTCTGTGAGTTCCAGGACTGTTAGAGATACACAGTAAAACCCTGTTTCAAAACAAGTCCTAGTTGGACTTGGTTGTTAGTAACACCTTTAATCCCAGTACTTGGGAGGCAGAGGTAGGTGGACCCCTGAGTTTGAAGCCAGCCTGGTCTATGCAGTTCCAGGACAGCCAGAGCTAGATAGAGACAGACCCTGTCAAAGAAGGAGAAGGAGGAGGAGGAGGAGGAGGAGG
>NC_022020.1:26738649-26739219 GCF_000317375.1 Microtus ochrogaster
GACACAGCCTAGAGTCAGCTACAAAGGAGGTCTCCAATGAGGGATTTCCCAGATTAGCCTTTGGGCATTTCGTCCACTTTGGGTGTCACCCTTGCATAGGTGTGTAAGAGAGCTATCGAAGCGTCAGCCTGAGAGGGGGCCAGCAAGTAGCATTCTATGGCTGGCTTCAAGTTCCCATTTGTTTCTGCCCTGACTGTCCTTAGTTACAGATATAACCTATGAACTGAAATAAATCCTCCCTCCCCTAAATTGCCTTTAGTCAGAGTGATTTGCGGGGGAGTATTTCGAGACAGGGCTTTGGAGACTGTCCTGGAACTCCCTCTGTAGACTAGGCGTGGTCCGAGTGTTTTTATCACAGCCACAGAAAGGAAACTAGAACAGAAATATAGGCAATAGGAAAGATGAAAATTCTAGTCATTTCAAGTAGGTCAGGTACTGGTAACACATACACCACACACACATACACCACACACACACACATACACACATACATACACACCATACACACACACACATACACCACACACATACACACACACCATACACACACACACCACACACTACACACAC